>NW_026068198.1:858005-903791 GCF_014885135.2 Alexandromys fortis
CCCAGCACTCGGGAGGCAGAGGCAGGCGGATCTCTGTGAGTTCGAGACCAGCCTGGTCTACAAGAGCTAGTTCCAGGACAGGCTCCAAAACCACAGAGAAACCCTGTCTCGAAAAACCAAAAAAAAAAAAAAAAGACTATTATTTTTAACTATTTTTCTATGACTATACCTATTTCATTTCCTTTATTTAACAACGTTTTCATATTATTTTTATAGCAGTTTTCTTTGTCTGAATCTGACTTTATTAAGTGCCCACAGAGCTCTCTGATGGCACGAGACAAATCTTAAACTGCCATGTCAGCTGCCACATGGTTCACCTTAGTGCATGATGCTAGTAGCTAGCTTCATCCCATAAGCAACAGATGGGAGCCAGTCTCTGCATACCACTGAGCACTGGGCAGCATGGAAGATGGTAGGACTAAGAATATACATTCTGCTCTTTGTCCAGAACTTTCCTTAGCTTTCTCAGGCCTTATATTTGTGCACTCATGGAGGATGCTATATGTAGTGTGTTTTTTTTTTTTTTTTGTCAGGATCACCAGCCCACAATAAAATGACACAGAAACTTACTATTAATTATAAAAGCACAGCCTCAGCTTAAACTTGTAGCACTAGCTCTTATAACTTAATTTTTATTAATCTACATTTTTACCATTTTTTAACCTTTCTTATATTCTGTATGTCTGATTTCCTGCATCTCCATGGTGTGTCCTGTATGACTCCAATCATCTCTTCTTCCTTTCTACTCCTGAAAATCCTGCCTATACCTCATGCCTAGTTATTGGCCTTTCAGCTTTTTATCACAACAATCACAACAAATATATCTTCACACAGTGTACAAATACCCCACAACAAAAGATATTTTAAAAAATCAAACAGCATACATCTTTTGTTTCCAATCATACAAAGACTCACTGTAATTATAAGACTGAAACTCCTTACCATATATATCCAGTTTTATAAAACTTAACTAAAGTAAGGCCATTTAATTTCCTTCCCTTCCCTTTAATATTTGGTTTAGTCGCTCTATGTTTTATTATCTTCATTGAACATGGACAATCCATTCTTACTTCAGAGCTTTCTTAGTCACTCTTAATCACACTGGAAAATATATATACCCCTCCCCATCTCTCTGTGCTTGGTATCTTATTATTTATTTCTCATCACTATTTCTACTGCCTTTGCCGAATCTTTCCTAATCACGATAGTAAAATGTTCCATATCACTCTTTTTTGAATTAATTTAACTTTTCATAAAAGAAAATGATTAGATTAATATTTGAGTCCAGGAGTTTCATTCATATAGTTCAGGGCTATAAAATTTAAAAATAAGTTATATGAACATAAAGAAAGCCTAGCTATTATATTATCCACATTTTTCATTATCTTTTCATCAGCTGAAAGGCATTTACGTTGTGTACTATTTTTATATATGATAAATACAACATCAATGAACATGACTGAGAAATTACTTGTGGCATAGGATATCAAATTTTTTGGTCATATGGATTGCAGTGGTACAGATAGCTCATATACTAGGTTTAATTTTGGTGTTTTCAGGATTGTATATACACACACACATATATATATATATGAATGAGCTGGATCCAGAAGCAATCTCAGCAATAGTGAATGAGTATTATATTTCTTCACATACCCCAGCATTTGTCATCAGTTGTTTGGTTGATCTTTGCCATTCTGACTGGGGTAAGATTAAATCTCAAATTTTGCATTTCCTTAGGTTCTAGGAACAATGGATATTTTTTGGAGATATTTCTTAGTCTTAATTTTTTCTTTTGAGAACTCTCTCTCTTTTCAGGTCCCAGGCTACTGTTTGAAAGTCCGTTTGCTTGTTTGTTTCTTCACTCTTTCATTGATGTAGGTGGGTCTTCTTTCTATGTGTTGCCTTCATTGGTTAATTAATAAAGAAAATTGCTTGGCCTGATAGGTCAGAACATAGGTGGGTGGAGTAGACAGAACAGAATGCTGGGAAGAAAGGAAGTGAGGCAGACGTCATGCCTCTCCTCTCTGAAATGGATGCAGGCTAGAATCTTTCCCAGTAAGCCACCACCTCGTGGTGCTACACAGATTATTAGAAATGGGTTAATCAAGATATAAAAATTTGCCAATAAGAGGCTGGAACTAATGGGCCAGGCAGTGTTTAAATGCATAAAATTTGCGTGTTGTTATTTTGTGTTGTAAAGCTAGCCATGTGGGAGCTGGGCAGGACGAAAAGCAGGCCTGCCTGCAGTTCCTCACTACAATTTATTTTTAATTATTGTACATTCTCCATATTAATACAGTAGGAAGTCTTACAGCTAGTGGTTACCTGCCCACTGGGGTGTTGCCTCTTATACTATACATGCTGATATAGAACCCGTATCTGGTCTCTTATCCAGCCTCTCTGGTTCCAGTTGTGGATTTCAGTTTCTGATCTCCTTTCCAGCAGAGGATTCTGATTTGTGAGTTTACCCCTAAATAAATAACCATCCATTTCTCAATTCTGAGCTAGTGTGGTATTTCTTTTAAGTGTCCATTCCATATATTAATCTTCTGTCAGTTGTATAACATACTCTTCTATTCTGTGGGGTTCTTGCTCATCTAGTTGATTGCTTCCTTAGCTGTGCAGATTTTTTTGTTTTATAAAGTTGAATTTCTCAATTTTTATCATCAATTATTGGGTAAATAAAGTTTTATTTAGAAATTCTTTTTCTACCTATATTATGAAGGGCACTGCTTATATTTTCTTGTAGTATAGGTTTTGGTGTTTCAGGTTTTGTGTTTGGGTCTTTGATGTACTTGGAGTTAGTTTTTGTGCAATGTAATTGATACATATTTAATTTCATTTTTCCACATGTGGGTATCAAGTTTTCCTAGCATAATTTGTGGAAGATGTTTTCTTTTCTCCAAAATTTGTTATCAGCAATGTTTAATATTAAATGATTGAATTTATTATAGTAATTTTTTAATCTTTGCTTTTGTTTCATATGTCTACATTTCTGTTTTAGTGACAGAACCAAAGTGCTTTAATTACTATGGCTTTGTAATATATCTTAAGATCTGTAATGGCAAGCCCTCCAGCATTTGTCTTTCTGCCCAGTATTGTTTTCGGTATCTATAGTCTTTTGTGGTTCCATATGAATTTAGTATAGATTTTTCTGTTTCTCTAATGGATTAAATGGATATCTTCACTAGGATTGCACCAAATCTGCAAATTGCTTTTGATTAAAATATCATTTTCACAGTGTTAATTCTAACTTGAGCATGGGATGTCTTTCTACTTCCTACTGTACTTATCTCTTTCTTCAGAGGTTTAAGAAATTTCATTGCAAAGGTGCTTCATCTTGCTTAGGTTTATTCCCAGATACTTTATTTCTTTGGTGCAATTTTGAATAGGATTTTGCTCATGATCGTTTTCTCTCTATGTTTGTTATTAGTATACAGAAAACCTATTGTTCTGTGAAAGTTGATTCTTTATTCTGACACATTGTTAAATTTATTTATTGTTTTTAGATGTTTACTGGTTGAACTTTGGGGATCTCTCATGTAATGTCATGTCAATTGCATATAGAGATAGTTTGACTTATTTTCTAATTTGTATCACTTTCATTTCTTTCTCTTACCTTTCAGTTTCAGTTTGTGTATTGAAAAGGAATGGGGATAGTGGATAACGTTTTCTCATTTTCATGACAACCTCATCACTTCAAGCTTTTCTCCATTTAGGATGATGTGTGCTATGGTTTCTCATTTTTTTTTATTATGCTGAAGTTATATTCTGGAATGTTCACTGATCCTTGCTTTAAGTATTTTGACATGCATCCATTAGGACTGAGCTTCATGATTCTACTGGTTTGGGAATTCCTTCTGTATTTGTGTTGCTTTTATTGGTTAATGAATAAACAAGCTACTTTGGCCTGTGATAGGGCAGAATAGAGCTAGGCGTGGAAAGCTAAACTGAATGATGGGAGAAAGAAGACAGAGTCAGGGAGAAGCCATGAAGCCAACAGATGAGAAAGATGCAAACCGCCAGCTGGAACCTTACCAGTAAGCCACGAGCCTCATGGTAAAATCAAAAGTAATAGAAATGGATATAAGAGTGAGCTAGAAATATGAATAAGATAATAGGCCAAGCAGTTTTGTAATTAATATGGTTTCGGAGTGATTATTTTGGGTGGCCAGGAAATGAATGAGCACCCTCAGACTACACTCTATGATTGTTTGTGGTTTTCTACAGTGGTCTCTGTTATAAATAAGTTTCCCTGAATAGGGGAGAGAGTTACACTTACCTGTTGCTATTATGACCAATATAGAACATGTAGTTAGGGATTCTACTTGTCTCACAAGCCCTGTGTATAAGGCTAGGTTTCCAGTATCAGGTATAGTTTTCCCCTTATTGAGCAAATGGGCAGGGGGTATCAGGCTGGCATCCAGTATGTACATTGTGGTCCAAACCCAGTCTTGCAATATCTAGTGCTGAAAGGAAAAGTTAGATGTTCATGGGTAGGGTTGCATGAATTAGTGGCAAGTAGGGTAGGTCCTTGTGGGAGCCTGGAAGCTGCCTGCAGTAAAGGTAGGGTGGCCATTCTAGATATTGACACTGGATGTGGGACCTGGTCTAAATGTGGGGTGCTGAGGAAGGTGTGTGGAGAGAAGAATAGAACGGACTCAGGGCTGGATCTTGGAGAAAGAAACTGTAATGAAACCATGCACTACCCCTTTGGTCTTATCAATCTCTTGATTTTTTTTTTCCTGTTCAGTTTCAACAATTGGAGCTATTAATTTATGGGACAGAAGACCACTCACACATTCATCATTTAAGAACTTGTTAAGTTTTTATACTACCAAGCCCTTAAAGTTTACCTGGATATGCTAATATAATAGGGTAACAGAAAACAGATTTAGCTGCAAGCTGAGAATTCCAGTAGCTGGCTACAACTCCAAATGCAGATACAAATTGAGACCAGTATTTTCCAGATCTCTTTCCACTATTATAAATATTTGAAAGTTTACATCCTGGGGTATATAAGTAGCATTTCTGTGTATGGGGTTTCAGAGTTAAATAATCTTGAGCCTAAAAGTGGATTTAAAACAACATAATAAGGCTTGTTTTTTTTGTTTTAATTTATATGGCTTGGGTAATTCTATTTTCTGTACAAAATATAATATTTGGCTTTACTTCTCCTCACTACCAAAATATTTGAAATTATTTGTCTTTTCTGAAAAAAAACCAGTTATGTACCCACCAATAATATAACTAAAAGAGGAAGGATATTGTGATACTGGAGAATATCCAGAAATATTTAATTCACTTACCTACTTTCCCTAATGCACTTAATACCAGTGATTACATGCTTGTTGCATTTTGATATAAAAAGAAACTTCTGAAGCAGGAAAACATTTACCATTGCATGAATATGTAAGTCATCCTCAATGCCAAAAATATCGTTACCATGAATTGCTTTCTATTGTGGCATCTTATAAATAGCTCAGCTTATTTTTATTGTATTCCTTCTGTATCTCCAGTGCATTACATCTATTTAATATTTAGCAGTAATAACGAATGCACGCAGTGAAACTGAATGTGATTCTCTTCTGTCAGTGACAGTAACAGATAGTTCTTGATAATTGTGATTCATGTGTAGCTCCATCTTTCATTAGAAGAGAATAGCGAACAATGCCAGATCAACTGCTGGAGCAATTTTGTGTCATCAATCTCAAACCACTTCCCAGTGTCATAGAAGCTCATATTTCCACACAGTAATATATTTGTGCCATCTCATTGTCATATATCCTGAATTGTTTTGGAAAGATAACTAGAAAATAAAGCCAAATATGAGTATTTGTCTATGCTATGAGATAAATGGACATTTATTAAGATTATATTCTCCTTGGTCTATATTGTGTGTGTGTCCACAAGTTGAATGGGAGGAGAGACAAGTTTTCTAGTGTGTACATTTAGTGTCCTTATTATTTGTATTTATTATCTGTCTTAATTAGGGTCTTTATTGATGTAAAGAGACACCAGAACCACAACTACTCTTATAAGGAAAACATTTTCCTTATAATTTGCTTACAGTTTCAGAGGTTCAGTCCATTATCATCACGGTAGAAAAGCAGTGTGCAGGATGATAAGGTGCTGGCAACATCTAGATCAGAAAGCAACAGCAAGTGGATTGTGACACTTGGAGGTGTCTTGATCATAGGAAAGCTCAAACTCCACCTGCACAGTGACACTCCTCCACCAATGCCATGCGTACTCCAACAAAGCCACAAATTCTAATCGTCCCACTCCTTATTAACTTTTGGGGGCCAATTACATTCAAACTACCACATATACCATAAGAACCCACTATAATTTAACCTCCCTAAACAGTGTCAAGAAAAAACAAGGTGAAAAAAGGAACATTCTTTTTCCTATTTTTTTTTGTCAATGTTCTATGGGCCATTTTCACTGAAAATAATCAAATGACTACTGCCTTATTATTTGATATTTATAATCAAGACACTATTATTTTGAATGTAGCTATGATTCCGGGGCTTTGTCATAATAAGAGTATATATTCTCTAATTAAACTTTCTGAGGTTCAAAGCATCTGTTTTCAGTGGAAACATTAAATAATAACATGAAATGCACACAGAAGCTATGAGTAACATCTTTGTATTGTATGAAAGTAGAATAATAAAAAATTTAGAAACAGTTATCAGCTTAAAAACTTATTGAAGAAGGATAGCTCATCATTCTGTTTGTCATCACTTTATGGTATAATTACTTCATTTAATTGTATTAACTCTACTACGATAGAAGAAATTCAGGAACAAAATTAACGATTTGTATTTTACTATTTTGTGAACCTTTAGAAAAAAATTATTTGAATTTTCTATGACTCAGTCTCTTTACTGAAAGTATTTTGTAAAATTGTAGACAATGATGTAGTTGTAATGTAATTTCTACTTGCATGGTTTGCAATTTTACCAGAAATTCAAGCAAATTAGGAATTCCAAGTGTACAATACCATGTGGTAACAAGTGTTTATACAATTATATATCATTTTAAGTGTGGATCAAACAGAATAGACTCCGTAGTTCATATTATGCACAAGCTCCAAACCTAGTGTTTTATCATATTATGAGCATTTATGAATGGGTTTGTGTAATCTTTCAGTTCAGAAATCTGTCATATAGTGATAGCGCAGTCCAAGGTAATAGAAACTCTGTTATCTTCTCTCTTTACCATCTGGATCACACAGTTTGCTTGGTTAATAGGGTATAAAGCACTAGAAAGTTGTCTCTCTTGGAAAATTAAGTCATTTGCTCTAGCAGTGATCCTAGACACAAGTGATTTTCATTTACAATCCACCAGCAAGAATTAGTCACAATAGATCCAAATTACTGTAATGAGTAAGAGCTCAGACTTCTTGTGTTTGTTGAGCGAAGATCTGTTGAGACAGAAAAACCCTAGCCTTTTTTATGATGAACTTCATTGATTGCAATAAGTTTTTATTAGCACCTACATTCAGTTTCCAAATCCATGATTTATAGCAACTGTTTCTTCTTTTTTCTTCTGTACAAGTGACTCAGTAGAAAAAGATTATATCACCAGCAGAGAAAAAAATATTCTCATGAAATAAAAGTGAAATACCAAGGTGTAAATATCATTCAGGGTTTAATAATTATTCTGTACCAAATTACCCTTTATTGTAAACTAAATCCCATGTACCTCAAAAAATTTTACTGCTACAAACAGCAATGTAAAATTTATTGTTTCCCTATAAACCCAAGCCATACTCAGATGCATATTCACACAGGTACAAACATGAATATCTCCAATGAGTTTGGAATAGTATAAAACATGTCTGAAAACACCAACACAGGAGAGAATTTCAGGGATTAGCAGTGGTATAGAAATGACCATGCTTAAGCTAAAAGACACTTTCTAATACCTTATGACCAGTGTAGATAGGAAAAACTTTAGGGGGATTACAATTGAGCTCATGGTCTCTATCAAGATGATTACCACCATGACTGCAGTTGATTCTTGTTGCAGGATGTATCAACACACTATGGATCCCAAGGTCATGTTAATTAAATAAAATTAACCTTGGGTAAAAAGATTGATGGAGCCATCAGCTACTTTTCAGACCGTAATGACAGAGGGTCAGAGAAATCTGGAAAACGGATAGAGAGACACACAGGAAGTAGTAGGAAGGGACTCAGAGTGTGGCAGTTCTTTTTGGTTTGGAGTGGTGGAAGGGATGCTCTTTCTGAGAAATCCTGAAGAGGGAAGGTCAGCTAATTGCTTCTCAACCTCTCTGAGCTAACAGGTTTTCAGGCCAGTCTCTGACTCCCAAGTTGTCTAGAGTAACTAGAATGACAGAGATTTAGTTAAAAAAAACTATATATGCTTTATATAGTGACAGCAGCATGAGGTGGATCTGGATGAACTGCAGTTACTGGCCGAAACAGCACTAGATTCAGGTGCAGCCATTGTGTCAGTGAAAAAAAAAAAACAAAAACCCAGATCCATAATGTTAGTAATAAAAAATTTATTGTCTTAATGTGACTCTCCTAATTTTGCAGTTTTAAAAAGACAATTCGAAAGGTTTCCTAAGGGCCTAGGCATAGCTGAGGAACTTATTTGGTATCTCCCTCACCTTTTTTTTAATCACCTTTTTTGATAAGTAGTTACTTTATAATTTTACAAAGGAAATGCTAAAGAATGTTTTCTAAAATGCCTAGGCACATCTGAAGACCTTATCTGGTATCTCGTTCACCGTATTTATTATTTATTTATTTACTTATTTATTATTTTTATTTTTCTTGATGAAATATCTGTATTGTATTTACATTATTAATCTCATCGTTGCAAATAACTCCCAATGTAATAGGAAGGGGATGTTCCATAAATACTGAATGTCTAGATGTCCTTTGAAGAGAAGCTATTGAGAAGAGATATCTCAAGTTAATTGCAAATACCCTATAATTTTAAAAGGTTAATAATAGATGGGACACTTACCTTTTGGTAAAACAAGTCTTCTGATTCATGTTAATTTAATTCTCTGTATCATAAAGCAGTTTCTGAACTTAAAAAGGAATTAGACATCGTTCACTTATTGCTTCCAAACTTTGACACATCTATAAATGAGAAATCTGTTCAGACTTAAGGAACCCATATTGGCCTTGAAAAATTTAAATACTTGAAACTACAAAATGTGAAACAAGCACAAACTTATTTAGTTGATATATTATATTACCAAAGGTACTGTGTCATCTCCCCTTTCCCTATCTATGAAAGCCAAATAAACTCAACTATTTAATGATAGACTTTTCCATTTAAATATTAGTATACTTCATCCAGAATTGCCAAAAAGCATTTTCTTAATAGTAGCCTCAGGCAACTGACTCACTTAGAAATGTTTGCTGAGATCCCAGCCCCAGCAGCTGGTTGGCAGGCAAGTCTCCTGCAACCACATTACTTTACCGACACCCTCAGCTGCACCAGAAGGCCCAAGAGACACAACCCCCACCTGCACAATGGGAAAAAGAGGTGGCTGGCTCTTCCTGTTACCCTCCTCCATCCATCCCAGCCCCATCAGCCAGTTAGCAGGCAAATCTCCTGTGACCAACCTGCTCCAACACCATCCTCAACTTCATTACAGGGCCCCTCACATCCTAGACCTGCACTTAGTGGAGGAAGAGAAGCAACAGAGGGCCCTGGAAGCACAGCCCCACTGCACCAATTTGAGGAAGAGACCACTCTACCGCCAACCCCAGCCACATCAGAGACCCCTGGAGGCACAGCCCCACCTACATTAATTGGAGGAGGAGCCCCAACAGCCAATCAATAGACAATACTACAAGTGGGCAGGTCAATCCACCACCAGCCCCAGCAGCATCAGCAGACACCTGGAGGCAGAGACACCAACTGCATCAATTGGAGGAAGATCAATGCCTGTACCTATAATTACCCCAAATCCAAATGGATAGAAGGCAGGGTAAGAATGCATCCAACAACATTAACAGCAGTATTGCACCACCAGAACCTAGGAGTGCAACAGAAGGACCTGAACTTCCCAAAACAGATGAAGCAGAAGAAAATGACCTTAAAAATGACTTTAAAAAGTTGATAGAGACCCTTAAAGAGGAAATGAAATATTTCCTTAAAGAAATGAAGGTGAAGGTAAAGACAAACAGACAAACAAAAAAAACTGGAAGAAATCTATAAATCACTTAAAGAAAGCCAAAAAAAAAAAAACCAGGAGAAGGAAACAGTTCAGGACTTGAAAACGGAAATGGAGGTAATAGAGGAAAAACACTGAGTCAATTCTGAAAATGGAAAATCTGGATAAATGAACAAGAACCACATATGCAAGCATAACCAACAGAATACAAGAGATGTAAGAAAATCTCAAGTGTTGAAGATACAATAGAGGAAATAGATTTATTGATAAAAGAAAATGTGGAATCCAACAAATTCTTAACACATCCAGGAAATCTAGGGCACCATGACAAATTTAAACCTAAGAATAATAGAGTTTGAAGAAGTACTTCAACTCAAAGTCATAAAGAATATATTTAACAAAATTATAGAGGAAAACCTTCCCAACCTAAAGAAGGACATGTCTATGAAGGTATAAGAAACTTACGGAACAACAAGTAGACTGAACCAAAAAATGTCCCCTTGTCACATAATAAGTACAACGTTAAGCATATGAATTAAAGCAAGAACATTAAGAACAGCAAAAGAAAACGGTCAGGTAACATATAAAGTTGGACCTATCAGAATTACACTTAATTTCTCAGTGAAGACTAAGAAGGTAAGAAGGTCCTGGAGACATGTTTTGCAAATACTAAGAAACCATAATTGCCAGCCAGACTAACATATCCAGTGAAGCTTCAATAACCATAGACAGAGAAAAGAAGATATTTCATGCCAAAACCAGATTTAAATAGCACCTAACCACAAATTCAGGCCTATAGAATGCAAGGAAATTAACTATAATCACAAAATTACAGGTAATAGATAAACTCACGCCAGAAAATTCTAATGAAAGGAAATACTAACACAGTACCATTGCCAACAATAAAACCCAGAAAATAACAGGAATTAACATTCACTGTTCTTTAATATCGCTTAATATCAATGGAATCAAATTGCTTATAAAAAGACATTAACAGAATCGATACAAAAACAGGACCCATCCAGAGGCATCATTCCTGACACCAAGCTATTCTATAGAGCTATAGTAACAAAACAGCTTAGTATTGGCATAAAAACAGACATGTGAATCCATAGAATCAAATCTAAGATCCCAATATTAATCCACACACCTATGAACATATGGTTTTAGACAAAGAATTCAAAGTTGTATGATGGAAAATAGAAAGTCTCTTCAAAAAATGGTGCTGGCATAACTGGATGCCGACATGTAAAAGAATACAAATAGATCTGTATCTACCACCATGCACTAAACTGAAACACAAGTGGTTCAAAGACCTCAACATAAATCCATTTACACTGAGCCTGATAAAAGTAAAAGTAGGATGTAGCCTTGAACGCATTGGCACAAGAGACCTAAATATAACATCAGTAGCACAAACATGAGAGCAAGACTTAAAAAAAAATGGAATCTCATGAAACTGAGAAGGTTCTCTAAGGCAAAGGACAGGTTAAAAAAGACAAAATGGCAGCCTACTGAATGAGAAAAGATCTTCAACAAACTTGCATTAAGCCTACCGAATGGGAAAAGATCTTCAATAAACTTGTATCTGAAAGAGGGCTGATCTCAAAAATATATAAAGAACTCAAGAAACTTGGCATCAAAATACCAAATAATCCATTTTTAAAACTGGTACAGGTCTAAACAGAGAATTCTCGACAGAGAATACTCAAATGGTTGAAAGTCATTTAAGGGATTGCTCAACATCCTTAGCCACCATGGAAATGCAAATCAAAATGATTCTGAGATACTATTCACACCTCTCAGAATGACTAAGATCAAAAACACAGATGACAGCTTATTCTAGAGAGGCTGTGGAGTAAGGGGAACACTCCTCCACTGCTGGTAGGAGTGCAAACTTGCATAGTCACTCTGGAAGTTAGTATAGTGGTTTCTCAGAAAATTGGAAAAGAATCTACCTCCAGGCCCAGCAATACCCCTCTTGGGTATATGCCCAAAGGATGCTCAATCATACAAGGACACTTGTTCAACTATGTTCATAGCAACATTATTCATCATAGCCAGAAACTGGAAAGAACCTAGATGCCACTCAACTGAAAAATGGATAAATAATATGTGACATCAGTGATAAAAAAATTACATCTTGAAATTTGCTGGCAAATAGATAGAATTAATAAACCATCATGAGTGCAATAACCCAGACTCAGAAAGACAAACCTGATATCTAAGGATCCTGGTTCAACTTGATATGCCAGAAGTTGTGAACTCCCCATGAGAGGCCTTACAGTTTCTGAGGAGTGGATGGAGGTTGGGTGGGGTGAAGTTGTTGGGGAGTGGGAAGAGAGGAGAGAGGGGAACTATAGTTGGTACTAAAATGAAAAAAAAAAATACTTTAAATAACAAATCTAAAATAAATGTTTGGTAAACTGTGCTAAGTTCCAGTTAATTGGATCCGCTTTATTTTCTCTAGCTGAATATCATCAATTTCATCAAATGATAGTGAACAAGCTTCAGATTTTAATTTATAAAGAACTACTAGACTTATATAAATGTTTTATATGAATTCCAGTGATTAAAATCATTTTCTTTCTTAACAAAAGACACACAGCCAGAAACTCTCAGGTCATATTAATACAATTTTAGCTTATGACTTTACATATGGTGTGCACCCTCTCTCTCCTTTAGTAACATCTTTTAATTAGAGAAATATTATTTATTCAATTGCATGAATATTATTTGTAAAATTTAATATGAAACCAAACTAAATTATTTCCTTTGTGAATATAACTTACTTCTAACTTACAAATTGCATATCAACAATAAGTGATTTTCTTTTATTATTATTGTAATGTATCTGTTCCAAAAATTTTAAAATATCATAATCTCCTTCTGACAAAGCTACGGAAACCATTCATTTCATATACATAATACATAGATATATACATACACACATATGAATATATATTATAATTATGTGTATAAATTATATACACATAAACATGTATGCACATGTACATATGTGCATGTATATGCATATAATTTATATTAATGGCAGTAGTAGGATCTCTCCTTATCAGAGCTTAGATCCTACAAACTCTTCAATGTGAACCAACAGTTAAGGTAAAGACTACAATAATGGCATAAAATGGTAACAAACTTATAAGCATTCATTTATGTATTTTATGCTCACCAACTCATTTGACTTTTTTTCTTTTGTCTTTTGAGCCAGGGTTTCTCTGTAGCATTTGAGCCTTTTCTGGAACTCACTCTGTAGATCAGGTTGGCATCAACTCACAGAGATCTGGATGTCTCCGCCCACTAAGTGCTGGGATTTAAAGCATGCATCACTACCACCAAGCTCATTTAATCTTATTAAAAAATCTTAGACATAACCAATTTTACACTTGAAGTAGTGTATAGTAAAACTCAGCAAAATAGAACATTCCATTCAGCTTGAATTTTAAATGAAATATAAACAAATTTCAGTGTCTACATATACATAACATTCTATATTACCTACTCACTTTAATTTTTAAATACTGTTTTTTATTTCTTTAAATGTTGGACATCCTTTGTAATATCGGAAAACCCTAAGATAAAATGTGTTTGGATTTTATGAGTTTCAAAAGGATGAAATGTAACATTGTGGTAGTATGAAAACTCAGTTCCAGATACCTCTTCAAACCCCTAACTTTTCTATCCTATTTCAACTGTTATAGATCACTCAAACTCTATTAGTTATTTATATGTAAATATTTTCTGCATATTCTCTGATATGTCACATATCTCATGTAAATTTCAAGCATTTCACACACATTTTTTATGGTGTAGGTATTAAAATCACTTTGACTTTTGATGGATTGTTTTCTTCTATGATGGTGCAAAATGATCATTCCTGTTTAGATTTCCAGAAATATCCTGTCAACTTTACATTCTTATTATCTATAAGAACTATTGAAAACTAACAAACACTAAAAATGCTGAAGTAATGAGTTAGAGACTGACAGTTTGTGCATTCTAACTCGCAATTGCACAACAGCTTCACTTTCTCAGTTTATCATTGTTTCTTGATTTGAGTATTTATTTATTTACGTTTTAAATATTTAAAATAGATTCTCTTCCATACATTACATCCTGACCACAATTTGCCTTCTGTCCAATCCTCCTGGTTTTCCTCAATTTCTGTTCTTGTCCAGATCCATTCTGCCTGTTTCCTTTCCAGAAAAGCAAAATTCTCACAAAGAGAGATTTTTGTTATGAAAATATTTTTCTTATAAGAAAGAAAATTTGTTAACACAAAATAAAGTTAACACGTTTCTCTTACCGAAGCATATGCTAAAAGAAATCACAGTACAAGGACTGTAAAGTCAAGCCTGAGTGATTCCTACATTGGTAGTATTGTGTCTCAGTTCTAAACATGAACTTTTAAAAACTCAAAATAAACCTTTACTTTTTAAAAATAAAAATGCAAACAAAGTAAATATTCTTTTACAATTTGGAGTAAAACAACTTTCAGCATCTCGCTCAAAAGTATTTTTATATGCTGCAAATTGTTCACTCTTAGCATACTTTAGCAAAGAAACATAATGTTGAGGACTACAAAATCATTAATCAAGGAAAATAGAAGAAACGTATTTTACTTTGCTTACTACTACTTACTACAAGAAAAAGTTGTACATGGAATACTAAAAAAAGATACTTACAAACATTTTCTTTTTAACATTTTGTTTTATGCGTGTGCCTCACACACACACACACACACACACACAGAGTGATACATATGCCATACATACGTCATATTATGTTTGGTTCTTGCAGAACTCCAAAGGTCAGAAGAGAGTGTCAGAATCCCTATAACTGTAGTTGCAAATGGTTGTGAGCCACCTTGTGGGTGCTGGTAATCAAAACTGGGTCCTCAGAAAGAACATCACGTGTTCTTACCACTGAGACAGCTCTCTAGACCCTGTAGGAATAGTTTTTATTGTGAATTTCAGAAAGTCATGGTACAAAGTGGGTCCCCCATCTTCCCAAGGAGTTATAAAGTCCTCTTCCTATTCATTGGCCGTCATAAAATTTTGATTAAAATAACTCTAACATTCCTACCATTCTTCTCATGTCCATTCATGTTGTTCTGAGTACTGTAAACAGCCCATTAGAGGTAACAGGTACATATTTTCTAGCGTTCTAGTCTTCTCTGGGCTTCTGAAATCTCCATGTCTACATTACTGGTCATTATACAAGCCACACTACTGGCTTCTGTTGTTCAGTCAGGAAATGTTCTATGAATCTGTGTTGTGTGTTGCCTCTGTCTTTTGCCATAGCTGCCAAGGCTTTTTTGCATGTGGTAAACTCAACTGAAGTTTGGTCTGCCTTTCACTCCTCGATCAGAACAGTCTCAGTATGAACTCTTAGAAGGTGGAGTAGTATGAAAATTCTGTAAATGTCACTCCACACTACTCTATAGGACATGGTTTATGAAGACATTTGTGGTCAGTGGTGTTCTGCACTGTGAAGTCAATGACAGGTCAATGACAAAGATTTGTGCATGACTATGGCCACAATAATACTTATATCCACCATAGCCCACACTACATATAACAGACCTGATTATGTGCAATAATAATACCAATGCTAACATTCAACTATGTTGAGCCAGCCATAGCACTCAGCTTCTACACTGATTAGACCAGGTGAATCCCAGTATGACCCAATTTTTGCTTAATTGTACTTTGACACTAAATACACTTTTGCCCTTAGTGTTTACTAGTTGTTTATAGAGCCTCTCACCTAACTCCTAGGAGGAAAAATGCAGACTTCTTCTTTGGTCTTGTGCTATAAGTACATAGGCATTCCTTTTTACCCTGAGAAGAGCTAGAAATTTTTTCTTTTATTATTTCCAAACAGTAGTTTATGAAGACTCACAAAGTCATAGATAGTACTGATGGCATTGTTTTGACACCCAATCCAAATCACCTTTATGGGACTTGAATATCCCAATTTATTCATCTTTCTGTTATCCATTACTTTCTCTGTCTTTTGTCAATAATAAACTTTCATCATCTGAATAAAAATCAACAACAGCCTCACCTCTCTGTCTGACTTATTTAGTGTAAATCAAATATTTATAACTTTATTGTTAAGTGAGCAGTTGGAGAGGAAGTTTTGCATGCCTTCAATTGAACAGGACCAGATTAGAACATGAAGTTTAACCACATAGCCTTTAAATCCTCTGTACCCCAACATCATGACCATTTGACAGAATTGATGTCAGAAAATCCTAGAGGCAGCATTTTAGCTTAAAGAACAGCCATGGATGTCTTCTGTAGGAAACTGTATGAGGAAGGGAGGAGTTTTCTTCTGAGGAAGGCAGGAATTACTTCTACTTTCATTGTGCATAGACAGCTTAAAGCCAAAGATCTACAAATTCTCAGGGAAGCTTAAAATACGTAGGGATCCAGGGAAAGTTCAGATGCTTATATATAGTTTTTTGTTGTTTATAACTATATTGTATAAAGATAATTTATTTATGTTTTATAAAGAAAGCTTTCCTGAAGATCAGAAGGTAAATCTAAGTCATCAGAGGCCAGCAGTGGTGTCACACATCTTTAATCCCAGAATTTCGGAGAGAGGCAGATAGATTCCTGTAAATTCAAGGCCACCCTGAGCTACACAATATCAATGCAGAAACAGATTCAAGGTGTGATGGTTCACACCTTGAATCTCAGTACTAGTGAGTCACACACCTTTAATACCAGCACTAGAGAGGAATATAAGGTGGGATGAGTTAGGATCTTGTTCTCTTTTCAGTGTGAGGGTTTCTCAGAGGTAAGGGATATCTTTTGGCTTAGCTGCTTTGCTTTTCTGATCTTCAGGTTGAACCCCAATATCTGTCTCCAGGCTTTTATTATTCGTGCTACAATTGGCACACAATGTGCTGCAGGAATTTACACATAAAACCTGAGAAAGCTTTAAAAAAAGGATTCTGGGCAGATAAGAACAGAATCAAGTACAGTTTCCTGGTAACTATCTTTACTTTTGTAGGCTCTGTTTGCTGGCAGAAATCAAGGGCACATCTTTAAGAAAGGCATCCTGACTTAGCATTAAAAACAAAACCTGCATGGTTGCTCTTTTAAGAGTCTCTGCCACAAAACACTCAAATGATGTTTATTAGCAGCCAATGGCATGCTTCTTGGTGGTGTCATAAATCTAGAAACTTCACAGAGTTGTGGCAATAAACGTGTCTCTCACCAATAAGTTCACCAGGAAGCTAGACTCTTAAGAAGCCATGGAATGGGCAGAGCCTACTGCCAAAGCCACCACTTTTTTTTTGAATACACATAAGATATTTAATGTTTCTTATAATCTCTTTCATCAGTCATTTTACCATTAACATTGTTAAATCGTGTTGATAAAATAGCACACATTGACAGGATCATCTACCCTTAAACTTGTACTCAGGTATCAGACATATGAGCATCATGACTTCAAATGTATCCCTGAATCATTACTGACATCCAAGCTGGGATAAAAAAAAATCTCAACGAATTTTGTGAAAAGATGAAACTTAAAACCAGGAACAACAACTGATCACGCTTTCACAGACACCCTTACTTGAAATGTATGATCACACTTGGTTTGTTATTTCAACAACCGATTGCACACTAGGATGATGGGGATACCATTCTATACATTACAGCAGAACAATACTTACCACTAGGTAAAGGCACAATAGAAGAAGAACAAAATCCATAGAATAAATAGAAGGACTACAAAATACATGTTCTGAATGGATTTGCCACACATATAGCACACTTTAGGACCAACCTCACATGTTTCAAAATAGAAACCACAATGAAATGATTTCCATCATCAGTCTTCAGTGAAAATAATAGGTAATTTACTTCCTTCAAGGCTATGATGAAAAGTATTTTTTCTTGAAGCTGAAGACAACTTTGATGACTAAAGTCATTAAAAATTGTTTTTGTGGATAGGGCTCTCTTCTTTATGAGTTTTTTTATATTTCCAGAATTCAACATGATATAAATAGACTTTAAAATATTTATAGCACTGATGTGGGAGTGTCATATATCAATATGTTGATTTCATTGGTTAAGCAATAAAGAAACTGCTTGGTCCTGATAGGTTAAAACATAGGTGGGAGGAGTAAACAGAACAGAATGCTGGGAGGAAGAGGAAGTGAGGTAAGACCCCTCAGACAGACTACATAGCTCCTCTCTGGGGCATACGTGATGAAGCTCTGACCCAGGATGGACTTAGGCTAGAATCTTCCCGGTAAGCGCACCTTGGGTTGCTTACACACATTATTAGAAGTAGGCTAGTCCAGGTGCGAGAGTTAGCCGAGAAGAGGCTAGACATAATGGGCTAAGCAGTGTTTTAAAAAATACAGTCTGTGTGTTGTTATTTCGGGGCATAAGCTAGCGGGTGGCCGGGGTTTGGGGACGCAGCCCCGCCACACTTATTACTACATAGCACTAGATCATGGCTAGGTGACTAAGAAATGTTTATTATAAGGACTAAGATCAGATGTTTGACAGCTTTATGTAATTCCTGCTACAAGAAGATGCAAAGTGTTAATTTCTCAGGATACAGTATATACATTCACATGCGCACAGAGACACACACATACATCACATAATTATAATTAAATCAATTTTTTTTTTTGCTCTTTTGAGACAGGGTTTCTCTGTGGTTTTGGAGCCTGTCCTGGAACTAGCTCTTGTAGACCAGGCTGATCTCGAACTCACAGAGATCTGCCTGCCTCTGCCTCCCTAGTGCTGGGATTAAAGGCGTGTGCCACCACCGCCCGGCCTTAAATCAAATTTTTAAACAAACAACTTTTCACTCATAAAAATTTTTCTCCTGTAAACTTTCATTCCTTTAAAACTGGAGTTAAGCCATCTTACGGCTTACTTACAGAGTTTTTCCTCATCATGAATTGGTTCATGTAAAGAGAAAGCAAATTTAAACTTGAAGTAAGAGAAATTAATCCTTCTAAGTTGGTGGTATTGTTTGGGAAGAATTAGGACATGCTGCCCTGAAGGAAATGCGTCACTGAGGGTAGGCTATGAAAATTTACATCCATAAGCCAGTTCCAGTTCCAACACTGTTTCATGTGGCAGATTACAGATATGAGTTCTTAAGCATCAGCTTTAGTGTGTGTCTGACTCTTTTTGCCATGACACTTCCATGGTGATCCTGCTATCCTCCAGAATTGAGGGCCAAATTAAATGCATTTATTAGTTGAAATAGATATTGTATCAAAAAAGAAAAGGATATAGTACACATCTATAAATTTTTTACACCTGGATTACTTATCCCACATAATTGATGAGAAATATAAAATCTAAAAGGGAGCTCTACATTTTTTCTGCTCCCCTCCCTGCCTCTCCCCTCCCCTTCAACCCTCTTCCAAAGTCCCCATGCTCCCAATTTACTCAGGAGATCTTGTCTTTTTCTACTACCCAGGTAGAGAGTCCTCATTGTTGTCTAGGTTCTCTGGGATTGTAATTTATGAGCTGGTTTTCTTTGCTTTATGTTTAAAACCCACTTATAAGTTAGTACATGTGATAATTGTCTTTCTGGATCTGGTTTAACTCACTCAAAATGATGTTTTCTAGCTCCATCCATTTGCCTGCAAAATTCAAGGTGTCATTATTTTTTTCTGGTGTGGAGTACTCCATTGTGTAAATGTATCACATTTTCCTTATCCATTCTTGGGTCAAAAGGCATTTTGGTTGTTTCCAGGACCTGGCTATGACAAGCAATGCTTTTTTAGAAGAACAGAGCAGAGGCCAGCTATAATAGCTCTCTCTCAGAGAGGGACAGAATTGCTACATATAATGGGGTAAACTTCCCTTCACAGCTTTAGTTATTGCCTAACTTCTGGGGGTCAGGGAGGGTACCCTTCCTTCAAGAACTTTAACTCTTGCAAGATGAATTTGAACAAAGCCACCACTTTAATCCTAGCCATGATGTTTAGCAGATTAAAGTCTCATGTGGTCATTAAAAAATATAGAGATATACAGTAAAGATAGATTCAGATGAAAAAGATAAAAACTCTAAAGGTTTACAGTATGTTTAAAAATATACATAGGCTTGGGAATGAAAAGAAAAATGGCAAAACAGTCCTTAAAATTAGAGTAAGAAAAAAAGCCAGTAATTATAGAAAATACAGAGTGTCTGGATACTGTATGTTATTGTGTTGTCTTTAAATTGCTTGACTGCTGAGGAAGGAGTACCAGTTGCTAAAAAGACATTTTATTATAAATGTTGCTGGATTAATCCAACTTATCTATATATTTGTATTTATTTTAAAAACAATCCTGTTTTACATATCAATCTCAGTTCCTTCTTCTTCCTGTCATCCCACTCCTCCCAACTTTTTCCCATCCCAACCCCAATCTACTCTTCAGAGAGGGTGAGACCTCCCATAGGATGTCAATGAAGTGTGTCACATCACTTGAGGCAGGACCATGACCCTCCCTGATTTATCTAAGCCGAGTAAAATATTCCTCTAGAAATGGGCTCCAAAGAGCAAGTTCATGCAATAGGGATCAATACTGGTTTCATTGCTAGTGGTCCCATCAACTTCCCATGCTATACAACTGTCAACTTTATTCAGAGGGCCTAGTTTGATCTTATGCTGGTTCCTCAGCTGTCAGTCCAGGGTCAGTGAGGTCCCATGAGCTCAAGTCTTCTGTTTCTGTGGGTATCCCCATCATGATCTTGACTCAATTATTTGTATTGTCTCTTTTCCCTCTTTGTGACTGAACTCCAAGAGTTTGGCCCAGTGCTTAGGTGTGGTTCTTGGCATCTGTTTCTATCAGTTACTGGATGAATGTTCTATGATGACAATTAAGGTAGTCACCAATTTGATCACAGGGGACAGGCAATTTAGGTACTCTCTACTATTGCTTAGATTCTTTGCTGAGGTCCTCCTTGTGGTTCCCTGGGAATTTCCCTAGTGTCTGGTTTTCATAACCCCAAAATGGTTCCTCTTTAAAGGTATCTCTTTCCTTGCTCTCCTTTTTTGTCCTTTACTCAACTTGATCTTCTCAAAACAGACAAGTGGATCAATGGAATCAGACCAAAGACTCTGGTATTAATCCACATACCTACGAACACCGAATTTTTGACAAAAAGGATAAAATTATACAATGGAAAAAAGAAAGCATCTTCAAAAATTGATGTTGACAAAACTGGATGCCCACAAGTAGATTGCAAATAGATCCATATCTACCTGCATGCACAAAATTCAAGTCCAAATGGATCAAAGACCTCAAAATAAATTAAACCACACTGACCCTCATAAAAGAGCAAGTAGGAATTAGCCTTGAATACTTTGGCTCAGGACACCACTTCCTAAGTATAACACCAGTAGCACAGACACTGAGATAAACAGTTAAATGGGACTGTCTGAAATTGAGAAGCTACTGTAAGGCAAAGCAAACAGTCAACAAAACAAAATGGCAACCTCAAAATTTAACCCCACTTTGAACAGAGGGCTAATATCACAAACATATAAATAATTCAAGAAACTGGATATCAAAATACCAAATAATCTAATTAAAAAGGGATATAGGTCTAAACAGAAACTTCTCAACAGAGGAATTGCTAATAACTGAAAGGTGCTTAAGGAACTGCTCAACATCCTTAGCCATCAGAGAAATGCAAATTAAAATGATTCTGAGATGCCACCTTATACTAGTCAGAATGGCTAAGATCACAAGCACTAATGACAGCTTACACTGGAAAGAATGAGGAGTAAGGGGAAAATGCCTCCAACCTAAATATTTTGAAAATAGTTTGACTTCAAAATTAAAGTCAAAAGATAAGTTAATTTGGAGAAGATGTTTTGCTTTTGTTTCCACAGGAAATGAAGGGATGTGGATTTATTATGGGTTAAGAAAAATAAGGTTTATTTAAGGAAGACACCTAGCAAAATCTCTAATGGGGATGGATGGCCCAGTTAAACCAACATTTCAGAGCACCTCTGTTGTAGTTTCCTCTGAGTTCTACATACAGAACAAGCACAAAACTGATGGCTGAGCTGATCTAGCCTCACAGAAGACTCCAATCAGGACATGGACATAATCCTAAATTTTCTATGGGTCCCCATAGAGTTATCAAAGCCCCCAAACAGTGTGAAGTATCATAGAAAACTATGCCCACATTCTCAAATGATTAACTATAAATGTTTGTCTTTGTTTAGCATGTTGGTTACGACTTGTTATGGATAATGATGAAGACAAAAGCTAAGCAAAGGAGATTAGATTCGAGTTCTTGTTTTGAAAAGAAAAAAAGGGGAAATGCTGTGGAAAAATGCTCTTGTACACTGTAAGGAATTTTTACTTGTATTAGTTTAATAAACACTGATTGGCCAGTAGCCTGGCAGGATGTATAGGAGGGGCAACCAGACTAAGAGAATTCTGGGATGAGGAAAGCCAGAGTCCATCACTAGCCAGATGCAGAGGATGAAAGATGAGAATGCCTTACTGAGAAAGTTACCAAGCCATATGGTTAAACAGAGACAAGAATTGTGGGTTAATTTAAGCTATAAGAGCCAGTGAATAATAAGCCTGAGCTCATAGACCAAAGAATTTGTAATGAATATAAGATTGTGTGTTTCTTTGGGATTGAATGGCTACAGGACTGGGAGGGAGAGAAACCTCCATCTATAAATGGTGCCAAATGTGCTATAATATTGGTGACAAGTTCTCTAGTCAGAATCTGGGAGAATGCATGAACATGGTCACGAGTCAGACATGATTTACAAGATGCAGAGCAGAATGTGACATTGCCAGGTCTGTCAAATTCCACCAAAGAGAAATGTGTACATATGTGAGCATGAAACCAATAATAATCAGTCTTCAATACTCATGAACAGAGGTTTGGCCTATGTCCTCACAACAGAGATTTTAATGGTGTAAACCCCAAGATCATGCTAAAATATGCATATTAGCAAGATTTTTGAACATTTATATGAGTCAACCAAATAGAACACATAGAAATGCAAAGTTTACAAAATCATTCCTATTTGATAAATTTTAAGAGGAATAAATCACTATAACAATAGTTCACTGTTAACCCTAGTTTCATTAATAGTTTACTTTTTAAATTTTTAATGATGATTAAATGACTCTTACATCCTCTATCAATAATCCCTCTGTCTTAGTTATTTTCCTATTGGAAACTAAAAGAAACTTTAGTCTATGGGGCTCATTCTCATTCAAACCACTACAAATTCTAACTGATTCTCCAAACTAAATTAGAAGAATGGCTATAAATGTTCCAACTGAAGAATTTTTAAAACTATAGTTCATAGGCATTGAGAAATAAGACAATATTCATAGAAATTTAATGATAATGATACATGAAAATTTAAAACTGATTGAGAAGAGCTTAAAATCCCTTCACTCTTCTAACTATTGCTATTATGATCACAAAAACATTTCATAAAGAGTCTTAAATGATCATCTTTTGGTTTTTGATTTGGAAAATATTGACTTGAAAAATGAAGACTTTTTAGGGTGTATTAATCAGATTTATATCACTGTGGTAAAGTACCCTACACAAACAATTTAAAA
This sequence comes from Alexandromys fortis, assembly GCF_014885135.2. Classification (NCBI taxonomy): domain Eukaryota; kingdom Metazoa; phylum Chordata; class Mammalia; order Rodentia; family Cricetidae; genus Alexandromys; species Alexandromys fortis. The sequence continues at coordinate 881,790 of NW_026068198.1, forward strand.
GGAAAATAATTAACTTTGAGTAATGATTTCAATTCTGCATGGTGGCAAGTATATGCAGAGCAGAAGAACTATGACATGAGTAGTCAAATGTGGAGACCATTGAGAGTTTTTATTTCTGTGACAAAATTAGTTGGCAATCTGTTGCTATATTTATAACCTAATGGGAAATGGGATTCCTTGAAAGCTAGGTCCTAGATAGAAGTAATAGAGCATTCAAAGCATGCCCATGAAGGATATACTTTTTTCCTGTCTGCATCTCTTAACCTCCCCTGATCTCCCTCCTCTCCTTTTCCTTACCTGCCATGAGAGTCATGACCATCATTGCTTTACCACATGTAACATACTGTAATCCTATTTTATATGAAACCATAAACTCCCTGTAATTTTCCCCTTCTTTAATGTGACTGTTCTCTGGTATTTTGTCGCAGCAATGGAAAGCTGAACAACACATCTGCTAATTGCATACTCTTCTTTAAAGTCCTCTGAATCCTAAAACAGGAATTATAATGAATGTGAAGAACATGTATTGTTTCCAATAATTATAAAAGATGTTATGTTCAAATTTTTTTCTACTCTAAGTTGGTAAAACCTAAGTTTCCAAGTGTTAACCCATTGTATTAATTTTATATCTATAACTAATTATTCCAAACCAAGTCATATAAAACAGCATAAATGCATTTTTTACAGGTTCTACTGGTCTGAAGTTGCTCATACAAAGGCTGACTTGACTTGAAAACTCACAATATTGAGTTGCTTTCTTATCTGGTGGCTTAGATTTTCTTTAAAGGCTATTCAAGGTCTTATTAGAATTTATTTACATGCTTGTGAATGACCTAGCTACTTATTATCTTTTTGGCTATCATCCAAGGTGTTTCTCAATCATGCTCCCTTATTTTAAGCCCTTTGTCCTTTGAAACTCTTACAGCAGGAGGAACTCAGTGTCTTTTAAGTGTTAACCTGATTATATCTGATAATCATATCTTGGACCATCTCCCTATTTTAGTATGGACTTACTTGAGGTCTTAATGACATCTGCATAATCTCCTTTGTCAAATACTGTAACATAATCTTAGGATTATATTCAGAGTCCACCCACATTCATCAGGGAATTAACAAAAGCCTGGGCAGGAGACATTTCAAGTCATCTGAAAATCCTGTATTTTGTATTTAAAAATAAAGCACATCAAGTTTTAAGAGTGAAATATTTTTCCTTTTATTTTACATAACACAACAAAAAGGATTCTTATAGCAGCCATTTCACAGAGCATGAGGTGTGAATTTCTGGAATTTTACTGTAGTACTGTACTTCTTCAGATATTTAATGTGTTTACTACCAGACAATGTTATACAAAGTATAACATGTTATACAAAGTATTTGAATAAGTTCTCCCAGTGTACCAAATATATTTACACATACATGCTCCCTGTCTTCAACCTCACAGTCTTAATGGGTTTATTTTATGAATAAGGCACAGTTATGAAAAACTGTCCCATAACACCGCAGAAAATTCAGAATGGTGACACAAACATCCATTGTTCTTTATAGAATCTAAAAATCCTTTGAAATTCTATTTTCCTTATTTCTATTAGCACCATACAAAAGTATACAGTAGAATTCTGTAGACTGGTATAGTAAATAGAATACTTCTTATGTTTATGTGTGTGGGAGCATGTATATGTATGTGTATTTGAATATATGTGTATATATCTTTCTGGTGTGTCCCTCAATTTTCTCTCCATTTTTATTTATTGAGACAGAATCTCTTACTGTGCAAGATTCTCCCAGTTCCAGCTAGTCTAGACAGCCAGCTTTTCCCAGGTATTCCATATCTTTCTACCTTTCAGGTGCTGGGTGTGCAGGTACCCACCATGCCTGACTGACTTTTATATGGGGTTTGGGGATCTAAAATTCAATCCTCAACCATGAGCTGAAAGCTATCACTGAACCATCTCCCCACTACAGATGAAATAATAATAATAATTGTTACAAGCTTCTTACATGATGTATTCCCCTGCTCTTTTTCAGTATCTACCTACATACTAAGATAAAAATAAGCTTTATTATTTTCATTTTCTCTATTTTCATATCTCTAGATTAGAACATCAGGAAACTCTTAATGTGGATAAGGAACAATCTTCCTCCATATGCAGATTTTTAAACTATATTAAAGCATTGAATTTTATAATTTAAATATTAACAACTGAATGACACAAAAAATTGTTGTCATTGGCTGTGTGGTGTGATGCAAGAGAATGTAGTAGATGATTAAATGTATGAAATCACATCAGTGAATAATGAATTCAAGCAATTCTATCAGTGATGAACAGAATTTGGGCAACTTACAAAGGTGAAGGTTGACTCTACTAACTATTCAGAATAACTTATGTTGTTCAGATACAAGCTCTTCTTGGTAAAATCTGGAAGCCACTAGGCATATGTGGCTACTGAGATCTTACATGTGCTTGGCATAATTAAGTAATTTAATAATTCATATTATTTAATTTTCAGTCATTATAAATGCCATAAGTATACAATAGATATTGTGTTGTATAATGAAGGTCTAGATCCATGGATATGTTAAATCAGCAGCAGATGCCTTTCAAAGATAGTTATGTCTGCATAGTTATAAATTTGCCTTGTATACAAAGGATTTTAGGTGATTCTAAAATATTAGGAGGAGTTTTATTTGTGAATTTCAAAATGTTACATAAATTTTAGGTCAACATTTCTGTGTATGGTTCTTTGGCCAGAAGAAGTAGACCCTGTAGGAATTTGCTGAATAAAAACTATCAGGCATCACTTAAGACAAGAGGCACAGACTTGGAAGGAGGCATCATGTAATCTGCTGCTAATGAGCTCCCCAAGGCGATTCTAATAGACTTTTGAAATCACTGTGGTAGAGCATTAATGCTATTAAATGGTCAATTAAATTGTTACTAAATATCATTAATTATTCAATGATTGCTTAATGCAATACAAATAGAAAAACTTCAAATATTATTTCAGGTATTCATGGCTCACATTTATTTTGTGATTCTGCCTAACAAGGACTGTAAAAGTTAAACAGGCAAATCTTCCAAGCCTGATGTCTCACTCAGTGGACTGACATATTTTCTGGGTTCCTAATGGCTGTTCCTGTGAGAGGAGATGCTGTCAGATATTTTATCATACTAAATGCTGCCATGGCTTTGAGATTTCTACCAATGCACATTTCTTGAGTTGCAGTGTTGCTTTGGAGCTAGGAAAAGATCTCAAAGGAATCATTTGGTTTTAATCCAACTCTCATTGAAATTGCTCAGTACTGGAACAATTTGTGAAATGTGAAACTTTTCAATTAATCAGCCTCTTTTGTATCCAGGACATTATTATATAAAAGAAATATTTCTGTATTCTTTCCTTCCATTGTTAAAGTTTTTGTCTTCACTAATGTGAATGAAATTAGACATTGTTCACAGATCAAACTTACTATTGTAAAGGACTAATCCTTAAAAAAAAAAAAAGGGAACTCATAACCCATTGTTTTTCCAAGAAGAATCACATTTAACCTTTAATGGACATGCTCTTACCTATTTCACTTTTTATGAATGACCACCATTTACTACATACAAGAAGCCAGTAGTAGAAAAATTATGGAATAAATTTATGTCGATGGGAGTGTTAAACACAAGAAATAAAATACCAATATCTACTGGAGGAAAGTAGCTAATTCCCTCATACCCTGTCTCTTATATACAAATAGACAAATGACATTCAATTTACAATGATTATGCTAATTAAATAATAATAAAAATGAATATGTATGACTAATATTATTCAAAAAATTCTAGCAAACCAAAACATTCATAAGAGAAGAAGCAGTACTACCATTAAAATGGATATTTGCTGTGAAAATAATCAGCATATCTCTATTAAACTGGACTATATTACTTCATTGTGTTGATGGATTTTATATTAGAAAATATTAAATTAATATACATCATTTCTCTATTTTGGTAAATGTTTTTTACTATCTTTAAATATTTATTTTTGATAGTTTCATTCTTGATGATAACCTCCATTTTAAGGGTGTCTGTATCAGTATTTGATGGCCTATTAATGTATACTTGTAAAGTTTATGAATTTCATAATTGATAATATGTTTTCTTCTGTTATATTCCTTTGCAGTTAGTTTCATGTTTGACATAATTTCAACATTCAAAAAATATGAGAATGTAACTTTATGTTCTTCACTTGATTTACCAATTGCTTATATTTACATTTTATTGTATTTACTGTTTCAGTTTTTATAGATATACACTTATTTTAATATGTTTTCTCTAAGAACAACTGTATCTTCTTATATAATTACAGCACAGAACATTTTATGTGATATTGTAGTGTTAGCTACATCTGGTCATATCCTGTACATGTTCATTTTCATTCATTTATATGAATCCCCATTCACCCTCGGTTCCAATCAATCCATTATCACATGCTTTCCAATTAGTTGTCATGTTTCATTGGTTTTCTTCTTTTTCCAAAATTCATTCAGCCTTTCTTTCTATTTTTTGATACTTACTTTTTGAATAATAAAATTATTTTTCACTGTTGTTTACTATCTTTATGGTTATATGCTGCTTGCAAATTTTAAGGAAATGTAACAAAGTTAATCCAATATTTTGCTTTATGTTTGTTCTTTTATTGAAAACAGATATTTTTCTCATGTAATATGTCCTGATTATAGTTTCCTCTCCCTGTACTCCTCCCAGTTCCTCCCCACCTTCCTTCCCCTCCAGATCTGAAGATAGAAACTTAAAAGGAATCCCACACTAGCTCAAAATTGAGAATAACAGATGGTTATTTATTTAGGGGTAGACTCACAGATCAATATCCTCTGTTGCAACAGAGAACAGCAACCGACTCCCGCAGCTTGTAAAAGAGGCCAGACCCATGCTTTATATCAGCATAAATAGTGTAAGAGGCCATGCCCCAGTGGGTGGTTAACTTAACGGCTATTGGCTGTAGGATTTCCTACATCACAGATCCATTCCCTTTCTCTCTCTCATTATAAAACAGGCTTCTGAGAGATCACAACCAAAAATGACAAGATAAAATGTAATAAGATAGCCGGGCGATGGTGGCGCACGCCTTTAATCCCAGCACTCGGGAGGCAGAGGCAGGCGGATCTCTGTGAGTTCGAGACCAGCCTGGTCTACAGAGCTAGTTCCAGGACAGGCTCCAAAGCCACAGAGAAACCCTGTCTCGAAAAACCAAATATATATATATTAAGATAAAGCAAAAACTTTCTTATTGAAGTTTGATATGACAAACCAACAGGAGAAAAAGAGTCTCAACATCAGACATAAGAGTCAGACTTTCATTCTCAAAGTCAGCAGTCCCATAAAAATAACAAACTAAGAGCTATAGTTTATACACACAGGACTGACCTGTTGCAGACCTATGTAGACCCAGTGATTGATTGCTGCTTCAATCTCTAAGGGTTCATATTTTCCTTGCATATTTGATTCAGTGGGCCTTGTGTCCACTATCTCCTCTGGCTCTTAGAATTTTTCTACCTCCTCTTTGGTAGAAGTCTCTGACTTCTGAGCAGAGGAATTCGATGGAGACCTACAATTTAGACATTCTCTCTTATTATATAATGCTTGGCTCTGTATATCTGCATCTGTTTACATCTGTTGCTGGAGGAAACCTTTCTGATGATGACTGCAGAAGACACTGATCTATGAATACAACAAATTATCATTAGGAATATTTGGATTTTTTTTAACTTTTTTTGACCAGTATTGTTTGATTTTATCCTAAATCTCTGGGCTATCTAGTCTCTGATTCTTGGTTACCCAAGCAGGGTCAGGTACCAGCTCGTTCTCATACAATGGGTTTTAGATCAAATCAGATATTGATTAGCTACTCCCACAAGTTCTGTGGCACAATTGCCATAGCATATTTTGCAGGAAGCTCAGAATATATGATAAAGATTTTGTGTCTGGGTTTATGAACAGGTTTCTCTTTCATGGTATGCGAAGCACCTTCTAAATGACTTGAACCTAGTGGTGAGAGCTCCATGTAGACACCAGTTCCACTTCGCTATGTTCAATGAATTTTGTGGGTGTTGTTCTTGACAATGGGGTCACAATGCAAGTTTGCAGAGAGCAGTTTTTTGTTTTAGCAACAGCCAGGGTTGTTTGGGGATTATCATGGGACATCATTGACCAACAACACAATTGAACGCAACCCAGACTCTCCAATTAAAATGTTGCCTGGTTGTAAGAGATGACCAGGTGAAACTACATTTCTGTCGTTACTAGGAGTCCTCATATGGATCACCTTTATGTATTCCAGTAGATTTATACTGCACTAGGTTTCCATGCTGGCCCCAAGTGCCACCCCAATTCTAGCTCTCCTTCCCAGCACTTCTCTCTCTAGCCCTTCTTCTCCTCAACTCAACACCTGCTCTGCCTCTAGGCTGTCCATTAAGTCTGTTCCACTTTCTACTCCCAGGGAGAATGCTGCATCCTACTAGACCATTCCTCTTTATCCAACCTGTCTGTGTCTATGAATTATTGATTGGTTATCATTTACTTAATGGCTAATATTTCCTTATAAGTGAATATATACAATATTTATCTTTCTGCTTCTGGATTACCTGACTCAGGACATTATTTTTCTAGTTCCATCCATTTGCCTGAAAATTTCACAATGATTTGTTGTTTTTTTAATACCTGAGTAATTTTATTTATCCATTCTTTCGTTGAAGGATATCTATCATCTTTCCAGTTTCTGACTATTATGAATAAAGTCAAATGAATATGGCCAAGCAAGTGTCCTTGTTGTAGGATTGAGCATTCCTTGTGTATATATACAGGAGTGGTATAGCTGGATCTTGAGATTGATTTCCATTTCTCTGAGGAATTGCCATATTGATTCTCTTAATGACCATATAAGTTTGTAGTCCCAACAGCAATGGTGGCGTGTTCAGCTTACTTCATATCCTTACCAAAATTAGCTGTCACTTGTGTTTCCATCTGAACTATTCTGACAGGTATAACATGTAAATCAAAGTAGTTTTGATTTGCATTTTCCTGATGGCTAAGGATATTGAATACTTTTTAAGTGTTTCTCAGCCATTTGAGATAGCTCTTTTGAGAATTCGCTGTTTAGATCTGTTCTGCAGTTTTTAATTGGATATTTGTCTTTTTAATAGCTAGTTTCTTGAAATCTTTATATATTTTAGTTATTAGTCCTCTATTGAAGGTGGGATTGGAAAAAAAAATTTCCCATTCTGTAGGCTGCTGTTTTGTCTAATTGTCAGTGTCTTTTTTCTTACAGAAGCTTTTCAGTTTCATGAGGTCTCACTAATTTTTGAATTTAGCAGAGCCTGTGTTAATACTGTTCTGTTCAGGAATATTTCTTCTGTGCCAATGAGTTTAAGGCTGTTCTCAAATTTGTCTTCCATCGGGCTCAGTATGTCTGGTTTTATGCTGAGATCTTTGATCCACTTGAACTTGAATTTTTTGCAAAGTGATAAATAAAGATCTATTTGCATTCATTTACATGCACTCACCCAGTTTGACCAGCAGCATTTGTGGAGATGCTTTCTTTTATCCATTATATATTTCTGGCTTCTTTATGAAAAATAATAGGTGTTCATATTATGTTAATTTATGTCTCAGACTTCAGTTCGATTCCATTGATTAACCTTTCTGTTTGTATGGCAATACCATGTGGTTTTTCTTTTTCTAGAGTTCTGTAGTACAACTTGAAATCAGGGATAATGATCCCTCCAGAAGTCCTTTTATTTCTCAGGATTATTTAGCTACCCTGGATCTTTTTCCATATGAAGTTGACCACTGTCCTTTCAAAGTCTGTAAAGTATTGTGTTGGAATGTTGATGGGGATTACATTGAATCTGTAGATTGCCTCTGGTAGAATGGCCATTTTTACTATCCTAATCCTACTGATCTATGAGAATAAGAGTTCTTTACATCTTCTTGCATCATCTTCAATTTGTTCTTAAAAGACTTGAAGTTTTGACCATAAATGTTTTTTTTTTTACTTGCTTGTTTAGAGATACCCCAAATATTTTATTTTATCAGAGGATAGTATGAAAGTTGTTGATTTCCTCATTTCTTTCTCAGTCCATTTGTTGTTTGTATACAGGAGGGCTATTGATTTTTTTTCATTTATCTTGTATCCAGCCAGTTGCTGATAGAGTTTACCAGCTGTAGAAGTTTCCTTGTGGAATTTTTATGATCGCTTATTTATACTACCATATCATGTGCAAATTATGATACTTTTGTTTCTTTTTTCCCGATTTTTATACCCTTGATCTCCTTCATTTGTCTTATTTCTCTCCTAAAATTTCAAATACAATATTAAGTAGATGGAGTAAGTGGACAACCTTGTCCTGATTTTAGTGTAATTGCTTTAAGTTTATCTCTCTTCAGTTTGATACTAGCTATTGGCATGCTGTGAATTGCCTTTATTATGTTAATTTTTGTCCCTGGTATCCTTAATCTGTCCAGGACTGTTATCCTGAAGGGGCACTGAATTCTGTTATTCTTTTTCTGAATCTAATGAGATGATCATGTGTTTTGCTTTTCTTTTAGTTTGTTTATATGGTGGAGTATAGCTACTGATTTTCATGTATTAAAACATCTTGCATATCTGGGATAGAGCCTACTTGATAATGGTGTGTTTCTTTTGATGTGTTCTTGGACTGGGTTTGCAAGTATTTTATTGAATATTTTTCAATGTATATTCAAAGGGAAATTTGTTTATAATACTCTTCGTTTGATGAATCTTTATGTGGTTTGATTATCAAGGTAATTATGGCCTTATGAAATGAATTGGGCTATGTTCCTTCTGTTTCTACTTTGTAGAATAATTTGAGCAGTATTGGTGTTAACTTTTCTTTGAAAGTCTGGTGGAATATTTTGTCAAACCCATCTGACCCTGTGCTTTCTTTAGTTGGTATATTTTTAATGACTGCTTTTATTCCACTAGGTTTTACAGGTTTATATTTATCTGATCTTGATTTAACTATGTTAAATAGTTCCTGTCAAGAAAATTATCCACTACTTTTAGATTTTCCAACTTACTGGAGTACAGGTTTTTAAGGTATGTCCTTATGAGTCTCAAGATTTTTGGGTGTTTGTTGTCATGTCTCTCATTTCATTTCTGATTTTGTCAATTTGGATATTCTCTTTCTTTCTTTTAGTTTGTATGTATAAGGGTTTGTCTATTTTTAATTTTCACAAACAACTATTTTTATTGATTCTTTGTATTTTCTTTGATTTTATTTTATTTATTTTAGTCCTTATTTTAATATTTCTTGCTGTCTGCTTCTCTTATATGTGCTCTTTGTTTCTAGAGTGTTCAGATGTGCTGTTAAGTTGCAAGGACGAGATCGCTCCAGTTTTTTTAAATGCATGTACTTAGTACTATGAAATTTCTTCTTAGCACTGCTTTCATTTTGTCCCATAAATTTTTGTATGCTGTTTATTCATTCTTACTGATCTCTAGAAAGTCTTTATTTCTTTCTTTATCCCTGTCTTGACCCATTTTCATTCAATATATATTTGTTCAGTGTCCATGAGTTTTTAACTTTTATTTTTGATGCCCATTTTTTGTTTCTATTTATTTTATTTTTTAACTTAATTTCTTTATTGATTCTTTGGTATTTTCACATCATGCACCCCAATTACACTCGTTTTTCAGTCCCTCCATATCCTCCATTCACCCTTGCAACATCACTTTCCCAAAAGAAAAAAAAAAAATATTAAACCAAACCAAACAAATAAATAAAAAACATTTTGATCTTCCATGTTTCCCATCTCACCAACACATCTTTCATCTTAGTAGCATTGGAAACCATAGGTTTCACACAGTATGCCCTTTTGTTCTTTTACCTTTATTTTGTAAATGTTCATTGCAATGAGTCATTGTTCTGTTTCAAAGTCTCTGGTTTCTGGTACACCATCATCACTGGACCCTCACCAAAACTCCTCTCAAATATACTCCCATGTCAGTGTGGTACATGTAGATCCTGAGAGTATCATTCTGCAGGACGAGTCCCTTCACATGCTCTAGTAGATCATAGATGGGGTTGATGTTTGGGTACGCCAAACCAAGGCCCTGAATGTGGCAGTTGAGGTTGTCAGTCTTATCTGTTCCCCTCAGGAAAAGGTGGAACAAGCTCTCCTACTCCTGTTATAAAGGGTTGTACCATAAATTTTTAATACGTTGGGGTGGGAAGGCTGGGCAGCTCTCCTGAGTGTGGGGCCAGTTCTCCTGAGCCCCGGTCCTTGGGGCCAGCTCTCTCATGAGAGGAGGGACCAGCTCTCTTGTTGCAGTGTCCTGTGAGGGTCAGGGCCAGTGAAGGGCTCAACATGGCTCTAAAATTCCATAATGTATGGTTCTTATCGCCTCCTGTGGTAACATGGGCACCAGACATCAATACAGATTCCAGCTGCAGCAGGACCACTGACCCAGACATGGCCCTCAGCAGCAACTTAGGTCTAGATTTTACCAGGTCTCTATGGTCAGGTCACCCAGATCGGTATGGCCCCAGCAGCAGCATGGCTCTCAGACACCAACATGCACTCAGGGGGTTGGTCTCTGATGGTCTCATTGGATGCATGGAGTTTTATTTACATTGTCTTGTACCTATTGTGACTTATTTTGTGTTTCAGTATATTGTCAGTCTTGGAGAAAGTTCCATATGGTACAGAGTAGATGGTACATTCTTTTGTGCTTGGGCAAAATGTTCTTTAAATATTTTTTAGGTCCATTAGGTTTATAACACCTGTTACCTTCAATGTTTCTGTGCTAAGGTTTTTTTATGACCTTTCCTTTGGTGAGAGTGGGATATTCACGTTTCCCACTATCAGTGTTTGAGGTTCAATGTGTGATTTAAGCCATAGGAATATTACTTTTAGAAAAGTGATTGCTCCTGTGTTTGGGGCATATATGATATGTTAAGAATTAAAATTTCATCTTGGTGGTTTTTCCCTTTGATGGATATATAGTGTCCTTCCACATCTCTCTAGATTGATTTGGTTTTGAAGTCCCTTTTTGTTAGATATTAATACATCTGTACCAGCTTGCTTGTCATGTCTGCTTGCTAGGCCTTTAAACTCTTTATCCTGAAATAATGTCTATCCTTGATATGCAGGTGTGTTTCTTGTATGCAGCAAAAGGATGAATCTTGTTTTCACAACCATTCTGATAGTTTTTTTTCTTGATTAATTGAGACCATTGATATTGAGAGATATCAATGACCAATGAGTGTTCATTCCTGTTATTTTGTTTGTGGTTTTGGTATTGGCATTGTATGTGACCATTTGTATCCATTCTTCATTTCTTTTGATAATGCTGGTGTGAGATTCTTTATATCCTTGTGGTTTTATGTGTGTAGTTAACCTCAATAGGTTAGTGTTCTGCTTCTAACACCTTTTTTTAGGCCAGGATTTGTACATAGTCATTGTTTAAATTTGACTTTATCATAGAATATCTTATTTTTCTCCATCTGTTGTGATTGAACATTTTGCTGGTTATAGTAGATGGCATCTCTGGTCTCCTAGAGTCTGTATCACATCTCTCCATGCCCTTTTGACGTTAGGAATCTCTATTGAGAAGTCAGGTGCAATTCTAATATGTCTGTCATTATATGTTATTTGTTCCCTTGCAGCTTCTAATATTTTTTTGTTCTGTATGGTTAGTGTCTTGATTATTATTGGGTGAGAGGACATACTTTTCTGGTCCAATCTGTTTGGTGTTCTGTATGCTTCTTGTTCCTTTATAAGCACATCCTTCTTTTTGCTGGGAATATTTTCTTCTATGATTTTGTTTAATATATTTTCTGAGCCTTTCAGACATGGTTTCTTATCATTCCTTTATACCTATTAATTTTAGGTTAGGTCTTTTCATAGATTCCCACATTTTCTGGATACTTTGTGTCAGTATTTTTTCATTTAACATTTTCTTTGACTGGTGTATCCATTTCTTCTCCATATCTGCAAGTCCTGAAAGTCTTTCATCTATCTCTTGTATTCTGTTGGTGAAGGTTTTTTTCTGTAGTTCCTGTTCAAATTCCTAAATGTTTCATTTCAAAAAACCCCTACATTTCTCTTTTCTTTATTGTTTCTATTTCTGTTTTTAGATCTTGACCAGTTTTGTGTCATGACATTCAAAATGTTTGTATTTTCTTAGGTTTCTTTAGATTTGTTTATTTCCTCCAATTCTTCATGTGTGTTATCCTGTATTTCACTCAGTGATGCATTTTTTTTTGCCATTCAAGGACATCTGTAATCTTCATATAAGATGTTTTAAGGTCTTTTTCTTGGGCTTCTGCTATATGGGAATATTCATGGCCTATTGTGGTAGGATAGCTGGACTCTCTTGGAACATAGTGCCCCGACTGCTGTTGATTTTATTTTTATGTTCGAGTCTTCTTGGTGATGATTTCTTGCTTTGTTCTGGTTGGGTGGGTGTTTTCTTCTTTGGTTTCTACTTCCTTTCTGGATTTTTGGAGAGTGTGATAGCTATGAGTTGTCCGTTTTCTGCCCTGTTCAGTGGGAGTGTTCACAGGGAATGCCTTCTGATGGTAGAGGCTGGGTAACTGGGAAGAGATGGGGGAAGAAAGTTTGGAGTAGGAGATCTTTGGGGTCCATTAGAAATGGGGTTAGAGAGGCAAGGGAGACCAGTAGTGTTCAAACTATAGAGCTGTGCATGAGACTGTGGTGATTGGATTTCAGGAGAAGTATGAGAGATGTGGGTCTTCATTCAGCCTACTTGTTGCAAAGGCAAGAGTTGCCCTTAGTTTATTACGGAATCCCTGATGGAGTTGTGGTCTCAGGCAAAGCAACAGTGTGGGGAAAGAGGTTAGGAGAAATTCATTTGTGGAATTCACAAGAGATGTGGGCAGGGATGTGGGGAATTTGCAGCTGGTGTTCTGTAGCTATGCTAGGGATGAGACTAGGTGACTGCGTCTGCAGGAAAAAAAATAGAAGAGAAGGTCTGTGGGCCACTCTAGGTTCAAGTCTCTTGCCAACCCTAAGGTGGCTCCCTTAACTAAGATATGTGCTTCCCTGCTCCCCTATCCAACCTTCCTTTATCCCAATCTTCCTGTTTCCCCAAGTTCCCCCAATCCTCCCCTTCTCACTTTTCTCTCCACATCCCCCCTCATCCCCATCCCACCCCACCCCCAAGATCCCAATTTTCTCCCCGGCAATTTTGTCTACTTCCCATAGCCAAGAGGATAACTATATGATTTTCCTTGGGTTCACCTTCTTATTTAGCTTCCTTAGGTTCACCAGGTATACACTCCGTGACCTTTATTTATGGCTAGAAACCAATTATGAGTGAGTACATCCCATGTTCATCTTTTTGGGTCTGGGTTACCTCGCTCAGGATAGTGTTTTCTATTTCCATCCATTTGCATGCAAAATTCGAGAAGTCATTGTTTTTTACCGCAGCATAGTACTCTAATGTGTATATATTCCACACTTTCTTCATCCATTCTTCCATTGAAGGGCATCTAGGTTGTTTCCAGGTTCTGGCTATTACAAATAATACTGCTCTGAACATAGTTGAACAAATGCTTTTGTCATATGATAGGGCATCTCTTGGATATATTCCCAAGAGTGGTATTGCCGGGTCCAGGGGTAGGTTGATCCCGAATTTCCTGAGAAACCGAAACACTGATTTCCAAAGTGGTTGCACAAGATTGCATTCCCACCAGCAATGGATGAGGGTACCCCTTTCTCCACAGCCTCTCCAGCAAAGGCTATCATTGGTGTTTTTTTATTTTAGCCATTCTGACATGTGTAAGATGATATCTCAAAGTTGTTTTGATTTGCATTTCCCTGATCGCTAAGGAGGTTGAGCATGACCTTAAGTGTCTTTTGGCCATTTGAACTTCTTCTTTTGAGAATTTTTTTTTATATAAAACCAAGGAACATCAGCCCATGGATAGCACTACCCACCATAGACTGGGCCTTCTCCTATCAATCACTAATTAAGAAAATGCCTAACAGTTAAATCATATGGAGGCAATTTCTCAGTTGATGTTTGTTCCCTTCAGATGACTCTAACTTTTGACAAGCTTACATGAACCTACCCCGGATAGTAAGCATAGCTTGAAATACCTAAATTTGAGCCCAGCTCAGTCACCAACCTGCTGGTCACCCCCCGCCTCTGGGATCTGCACCAAGGCCTCGAGATGGAGACCCCAGATAGAGACTTCTGAACCTCCACCAGGAGAGATCAAATGTGTGAGCCTTCAGAATTCCACAGTTGCCAAGCGTGAACTGAAGTTGGCTAGGCCTGAACTGGAGTGAGAGGAGAAAGAGATGCTTGTCTGACCAGAAGTCTGACTCCTTGACATGAAGCCACCTCCTCAGACACGTGTCATCTTGCTCTGACATTCCGTGATAGGACCTGAGCCTGCTCCATACTAGCTGCACCTACCATGCCTAGCCTCCCTTTAAAAGAGGGGAAGGGATGCAACAAAGGACCCCTGAATGAGAGGATAGGAATGGAACTGACTGTGAAAGGAAAACACTGCCCTCAAAGAGAGCCAGAGAGGTCAACAGGTGTCCTGGCAGTTGTCACCAGTGCCAAACTGAGTAGTATGTAATGAGATTTATGTATTACCCTAAACCCATATTCTTACATCTCTCAGTAACAGACATGAATGTCATTGACCAACCAAAAACCATGCTAAAAGCTTGAGGCACCATCACTGACATTCAGCCCCCTGTTTGGTGATAGCAGCACTGAAAGCATTGTGTGGGCTCCTATGACTCTGGCAGACACAGAATAGTTTGTAGACCTGCTTCTGTGTGCACCTCCTTTGCTGATTTCCAGACTCTGATTGTAGGACAGTGTGGCCACATTGTCCTGATTACATTAATTTATGTGGGAAGACCTAGCCTACAAGCGGGTGCCATCATTCCCTGCAGTTGAGTTCTGGGTTGTAAAAGAGTGGAAAAAAGCTTAGCAGTAGGCATGTATGCATCCTTCTCTCTGCTTTTGACTGTGGATGTGATTGGCTGCTTCAAAATCCTGCTGCCTTGATTTCCCTTAACTTGAAATCATGAGCTCAAATAAACCTTTTATTCCCCCCCCCCAAAAAAAAGAAATACCTAAAGTTTGTCATCATAATAAAAATAAATTCATTCAGATAACTTTTCAGAGCTAAAATATTTTTCTTTTGAATGCTTTCTTTCTTTCTTTCTTTCTTTCTTTCTTTCTTTCTTTCTTTCTTTCTTTTTGGTTTTTCGAGACAGGGTTTCTCTGTAGCTTTGGAACCTGTCCTGGAACTAGCTCTTTTAGACCAGGCTGGCCTTGAACTCACAGAGATTCACCTGCCTCTACCTCCCAAGAACTTGGATTAAAGGCATGCACCACCACCTCCCGGCGCCTTAAGTTATTTCTACTTAGATGAAAATGTCAGTTTGATTAATGTTTGTAAAATGCTATTCATAACTGGTTTTAAAATTATCAGCATTAATTCAATAATGTTGATGGTTTGTTTCTAAATTTATCTTTTATCCTAATTCACAAACTTCTCTTTAACATTTCTTGCATGTTTTAAAACCAAAACAAATGAATTGTTTTAACATAACTTCCATCCTAAGTCTTCTCTCTCTCTTTCTTAGCAGTCCAGTTGGAAGGAGATCCTATAACCTATTCTCATAACTCATTTAGAAGTGGAATAGCTCCTAAATGATTGATGGAAAGAAAGCCTTTATAATAATGTGATCTTCTGTAATTACCTATGTCACTGCTCCCCTTTTTTTCTGTAAAATAATTATAACTGTTTCTTAAAATTAAGATGATGCAGAATCACTTTAAAAATTTCCTTTGGAATCTTATTTTTTTCCTTTTCACTACTCAAAATGATGAATATTATAAGAGACAAGAGCTTAGCTTTTATAAAATACAGGGAAACTTTGCATGGTGAGATATGATTGGGGGAAGAATTGTTTTGTTACAGCAAGGCGCATTAATGGCTCTATTAAAAGTATCACATGATTCCTAGAGAAGAACAGTGTCAGCAGGCACCCATGAATTAAACGGTTTTGTTTGTTTTAGAAGCTGCAAGTAATTTGAACTGAGTGGAGAATAAATTATGGAATGCTAAATGCTGATAACTACTACCCAGCAGAATGTAAGTGTAACTACCAAATGCTCTATTGATTAATAATGCATTTCTTTTTAATTGTGAACTACATAATCAGGTATATTTATTTTCCTGATATTTGTGGCTTTTTTAGTTTCAGTAACTGAAGCATATTATAAAAATATTATAAGGGAGATAAGCCAAATAATCAGCATCCTTGTTTCATTACTTTACTGAATCACTTATTCAGGATCATCATATATCTACATGTTGTATACAATTATTTTGTTTAAAATAAGGTTATGGTGTGTATCTGTTCTATTTGGTTTATATGGTTATGACATGTAACTGTTATTTTTGTTTATGTGGTTATGATTGTATAATTCACATTAATGTGGCAGAGTGTCTTAGTTAACATTATACTTTTGTTTTGAAAATTTGCCTGAAAGAATTGTAAAAGATTTGCTGATGGTTACATGAATACAGTGTAGAATCTTTGAAAAACACAATGTTTACACAATGTAAATAAATATGTAATTATTTGTAAACTTCAATATACAAACATCAGTGGCCACAGATATTAATCAAAATTAATATATTTGTGCCTTAATTCAGTAAGAGAAATTATTTTCCACTTGAATCAAACCCAAGAAAACTGACTCCACAGGACTGTTCAGAAAAATGTTTTAGAGATATTCATATAGCTTGCATAACTTCCAAAAGTGTTAGCAGAGTTATGACCCTATTTTGACCTCAAAGTTCAAAACAATAGACTGATTTTATTTCACATGCAAGTTTTACTCTTTCTACCACGAAAAACAAAATGGCACTCATAGAAAAAATAGGTCATATAACCCTAATTAGCATTTTGGATTGAGTCTATCAGCATTTCTGCAGAATAGAGAATAATTATTTTATTAGCTGTAATTTTTCATAAAAGTGAAATTTTACTATCAATGCATCTCATCTGATGATGAATTATTTTCTGTTATCACATGACAGAAATCATCTCCTAGCAGCATTAAAAATGAGAGGTGTGAAGATATTTATATAGCAAGTTAGTTTTTGCCATAATGATATTCATTGTTTATCCATGAGTTCCAGACCTAAGAGTTTGATTACTTCTTATAAAGATCCCACCTCACAGTAGGCTTCATAAGATATTGCAGATATACCTTCAAGGCATAGGAGTTATTCTGTAAATTGAATAAAAATAAAACTGATGCATGATTAATAAAGACGCAGGGTCAGAAATTGGAGTTCAACCTAAAGATCCGAAATGCAAAACAGCCAGCAACTGGCTCTTACCTTGACCTCACTGAAATGGCGATCCTGCTTCCCAAAATCTCGTTTGGACTCTAATAACTTAACCAATTTTTAGGGTCATCCTAGTCTAAAGGGTAACAACTGGGTCTAAAGACACAAGGTAATTCAGGCTGTGCTAATGGAGTCTTTGGTCATAAAGTCTCATTTTCCTAACTTTTTAAAATTAGAAAACATAACCTCTTTTATTTTGTAATATATATGTATATATATCATAAAATTATGTAGAATCTCCTAAAGTTCATGTGTCAGCAAAGCATAGTAGTTAAATAAGAGGACTCTAGAATCAGTTTGCTTTGGAAATTCTTAATTTTCTTGTCCTGACTGCAGAAATGGGAGTGAATTATTTGAACTCGCAGAAACTCTATTTCCTACAAAATGGTGTTAGCAGCTACTTCTCTTCATGTTGATGAGAAGATTATGTTAAATGATTGGTGGGAAACTATGTTAAATTAAGGTTCCATATTAGCTGCTTGATCATGACTATTGCTAGACTATAATGCAATGAGCCTATGCCAGAACAGTAACTACTTACACAAGCAAAATCAATTATTTAATCTACTATTTAATTCAGATTCCTTTTCTTTTCTTTTTCCTTGAGTAAGAATTTCCTAATAAATGGTACAATGGAGTGGGTTTCTTTCTGGTTCTAGACTTTTTGGTAGTTGAAGACTGATCCTCTGAGAAACATTGCACTTTAAAATTCATAAAATCTGTGTGGTTACATAAGTGCTTAAGAACATTTCGTAACTGATTGCCTATACCCTTCTATTTTCCAAAATTATATTACTCTAACAGCAAGGTCCTTTTTTGTCACTTATCTGTCTTATGATCTTATGGCTATTTGCTATTGTGATACTGAAATAGAAAAACACATTCTCTATTCTATCATCTTTACCTATATATTTTTCCTACTCCTATACCTTTGCTCCTCTGATGTTCTTTCATTTTTTTCTCCTCTTAGGAAGCATTAACTGCACTGGAATCCACATGTTGATCATCTGGGATACTGTCTTTAGACAATACAGCTCCCCAGTCTTATTTGCTGGGGTATTTTTCTGAAATATTACCAGTGAATACTTGATTCCTTCAGGTATATATCTCAAAGGTAAATTCCTCTCACATATAACACAAAAGCAAAATAACATTGGCAACATGAAATAATTGTTAATGTAGTGACTCTTCACACAATTAGTAAGGGAACCTCTATTGTTTCGCCAAGTAGGATTTTATTTCTATTTATTTCCTTACTAAGTACACCTAGAATAATAAAGAGACCACATTATCTTAAACATGTATACCCATAGTATTCCAGAAAGAGGTTTTTTGTCAAGAAAAATACATGTGAGACTTCCCATAATTCTTTGGACTTCCTATGTTGCTCAGAACTATGTTGCTCAGAACAGCTGAATTGCTACCATATTCATGAAATCAGCTGTACCTACTTACAAAATATCATTACAACTGGGCTTGCTGAGTTTTGATATTCCCTCACAGAAGAAAAAGGTAGAAGAGCCTTAAGTTCCTAACTCAAGTATCCAGCTACTTCTCCCAATAAACTATTTGGAATTCTGTCACATATTCTGTTACATTTTCACACAGATTCAGAAAGGGGCTAGAATATGTAGGCTAGGGTGTACTGTGGAGGGATTCCATCTATGTGTCCATGGAGAGGAATTATTCAGTCTGGATGCAGACATTTCAGGGTGGCTGCTTTAAAAGAACCAATGACTATTTTCCTTTATTGCTTTCTAAGTAAGCCTAATGCATGATTAATTAAAAATTCAGAGAAATTGGGTTTCAACTTAAATATATGAAAACTCAACCTCAGTCCAACATGATGATTCGGCCTCCAAGAATAACAGAATCAGACTGTGTCTGAGAGCTGTTTCCTTCTCTTTTATAATACCCTCTAGTTCTGGGATTAAAGGCATGAACCACTGGGATTAAAGCATGCACTACACTATTTCTCTGGCAACCAATGTGGCTACTGGGATTAAAGGTGTGTTATTGTTGCCTGGTCTATAAGGCTGGCCAGTGTTGCTGTTTTACATTTCTGACCCTCAGACAAGTTTTATTTATTAAAATACAAGTGAAAAAAATACAAGCGAAATGCCACTACATCAGCCTATAAATTCACTGTGTTACCCAGAGTAAACTTTGATGAAGCCATACTTTGATTTGTCATTGGTACCATAGAAGAATTGTTAGACATTGCTTATATAACCCTCAGGGAAGGAATTTTAGCAACTATCAAAATTTTCGTATGTTACTTGGTGAGCTTCATTGAACCATGCCCATTGGAAAGATTTCTACTTTAAAATTCACCTTAATACAACAGCTAACTCAAATGCGATAAATACCAATTTGCCTCTAAATATGTTGAAGATACACTCACCAAATATGTAAAATATAGAATTATATGACGGCTAAATATGAAATCATTCAACATTGTTGTTGTTCTTTCTGCGGGGTTGGAGAGAAAACACGAGACACACGGCGGTCCCACGTGGGTGAACTTTAATGGGGGGGTGTGACGACAGGTGAGAGACGGGGGTGAAGAGACAAAAGAGAAAAGGGGCGAGTTATGGCGTTCCCCGTTTTTAAGGGAGGGAGCCAGGTGCATCTGGGAAAATGTCCTGCGCATGCCTGGCTTTCTTTGAATTGGGATTTGTAGTCCAGTGGGATGCTGTGTCCTCTACTGCTTATGAGAATTGTAGTTCAATGATCCTTCTGCGCATGTGCAGCCTTGTCTCCGAAAGGAACAGCAATTGTGTCACAAACTGTAGATATCTCCCAGAAGTCCATATGCTGTAGAGATTACATGACTTAGTAGAGGATGCATTATTGTCTTTTCAAATTAATTATAAAAACAACTGTTGCTGGGTCCTAAAGACTCCCCCCGGAGAGGGTGTGAGAAGGCACAGCATCAAAGACATAGAAACTTGGAGTCAGATAAAAGGGAAACAGCAGACTCAGTTATTTAGCAATAGGGCGAGCATTATATAACCTCCTTCTAGCACACAGGCTGTGTTTCAATTCTTTAACATTGTGTTGTTGCTACTCATTGGCTAGGTATGATCAGGATCTCTAGTAGCACAGATTCCAGGCCCTCAGGCAGGCTCCAGGCTGGCTCATCTCTCAGCCATGTAGGCTTTATCTTCCTACAGATCTATTCTTTTATTTATTACATGGGCACTCAATGGGAGCCAGAGTTCTTTGCTCAGGCCTTGTTAATTTTGGCTCAGGAGGGCTCAGCCACTGGACTCTGCCTGTCTCATGTTGGCCTAATGAACAAGCTCCTACCCTTCATTGACTACCAGCCCTCAAAGAGCTTTCATTCCTGGAAAGCCGCCAGGGTGGGGAACTAGGTGGTAGCCTTTTAAATTTCAGGTAACCAGGCACGCATAACTTCATGAAGAGGACTGCAAAAGGCAGGCCTAAGAGTAATTAACACCTAAAAATTAACCTCAGTTGCTGTCTGCTGTAGTCTAGTATGCTACAGAAGGCATTTAAAAAGAATAAGGATCAACAATACTACCCTGCCAATTAAGGCATATGTGAGTACTGAGGAGGGATCAAATAACCTTTTTATATTATACCAAAACTTTTGAGCTATAGAAGGTGGGAATTTAGCGCTGGTTAGTGGTATTTTATCTCAGGTTGCCTGGAAAGGCTTCCCACCAGCCTTTCAAGCTTGAGATGGGAGTGCTACAGTGACTGGGGGTCATACTGCAGCATGAGGGAGTTTCCACATTCAGAGGCAGGTAGACATTGAGGTACTTTACTCCCTGAGTACCACAGTGGAGGTATAGCCTCCCACAGTGGGAGTGGAGATGATGAGGAAGCGTCACATTCAGTCGTAACTGTAGCCCCACTCTCCTTAGCATGTTTCATGAAACTTGAACTATCTATCTACTCAGGCATGGAAGGGGTGGAAGTGAAGGAGAGACAACAGCCAGAGAAAAGATGGCAGGCAACAGGGCTGGAAAATTGTGTTGGACTTCATGTTTTACGGTTAGTGGGGGACTTCAAGGTTGTTTTTTGTTGTTGTTGTTGTTAAAAAAATACAATTGTATGCCCACATAGTGGCTCGGGGGGGGGGTGGTCAGCCCTTATGTGGAGGTGCCAGGCAAATGAGAGGCTGTGGATTTATTAAGAAAAATCAACTTTGATCAAGGAAGACCACCTGAGAAGTCTCTGGCAGGAATAGATGGCCCAGATGTCTGAGTTCTTCATCCAGAACAGGTTCAAAACTGCTGCCTCAGATGATCAAGACTCACAGGATACTTCAGTCAGGACTTGATCATAACTCTAAATTTTCTTTAGGTTCCCATAAGCTTATCAGCGCCCCCAACCAGCTGGAAGTAGCCTAAAATACTATGCCCACATTCCCAAAAATTGGACTATGGATATTTTCTTTCTTCTTCTTCTTCTTCTTCTTCTTCTTCTTCTTCTTCTTCTTCTTCTTCTTCTTCTTCTTCTTCTTCTTCTTCTTCTTCTTCCTCTTCCTCTTCCTCTTCCTCTTCTTCTTCTTCTTCTTCTTCTTCTT
>NW_026068198.1:904579-908150 GCF_014885135.2 Alexandromys fortis
CAAGGATGTCAGGACCACGGGGGGTGCACCCACCCACTGAGACAGTGGGGCTGATCTATTGGGAGCTCACCAAGGCCAGCTGGACTGTGACTGAAAAAGCATGGGATAAAACCGGACTCTCTGATCATGGCGAACAATGAGGACTGATGAGAAGCCAAGGTCAATGGCAAGGGGTTCTGATCCTACTTCATGTTCCGGCTTGGTGGGAGCCTAGCCAGTTTGGATGTTCACCTTCCTAGACATGGACGGAGGGGGGAGGACCTTGGACTTTCCACAGGGCAGGGAACCATGAATGCTCTTTGGATTAGAGAGGGAGGGGGAGAGGAGTGGGGGGAGGGGGAGAAGGATGGGGGGAGGGGGAGGGAAATGGGAGGCTGGGAGGACGCAGAAACTTTTTTTTTCTTATTCTCAATAAAAAAATTTAAAAAAAGACATACATATTCTTGATGCAAATATCACTTTTAAGTTAGTCTACATATACAAGCCTAGTCTCTGTGATCTTGGGTTTGCAAAAGCATCCTGTCTTTCCCTTCACTGAATATGCTTTCTACTTTCCTGCTTCCCATTTTTTTTTTTTGCTCCTTTAAAAACTCAGCCATTGTGAGATATCTCATGGTGCGTGGCTCTGTCCTCCTTTATCAAGGTCTCAGACTTTTTTCTCTAAATTTTGAGCATCACTTTCAGACCGTAAAATCCACTCTTAGGAATGAGGCCACTTGTGTTTTACAAGAGTCGAAGTGACATCTGTGTTATCTTAAGTAGCTATGCCAATGCAAACGCCCACAGGAATTATGTTTACCGCAGTCAAGTTCCCTAAACTCTAAATCTTGGGCACTATCTCTGAGTCAGCAGAACCCATTCTTGTGAAAGAAATCAGATGTATTTTGTATGGTTGTGTATTTGGGGCTGAGTTAATTGTTATCTGAATATTTGTTTCAAAAAGTGTGCTGTTCTTAAATATGACTAAAGCAAAAGGATCTGGGCCAGACTCTAGAAGTCCTGGTCCAAAGCAGTTATAATAAATTTAGGCTGAACTGAGTTTCATTCTTATCTCTTCGAGGATTGTTTTTCCCTGACTGCTGTAAAGCCTGCAGGAGAATCACGACAATTACTCACAAATTTCCAATATTAAAATCTTAAGTTTAAATCTTTCCCTATCCAGCTTATGTGCCCATGATATCTAATATATCCATGATTAATTCCATTATTCCTATTTCTAGATCTCACTAAATCCTGGCTTTCTGATCTGCTCCCTTAGTACCTCTCAGTAACACCTGGACTGTTCCCTTTTCCATTTCAATTTTCAGTTGTATTGCAAATACATCTTATCACTCATTGCCAGTCTTCAAAATGGCGTATTTTCAAAATATCCTTCAATTACACCTTTCTAGAAGGTGTGAATTATTTTAATACTTTCTATCTAAAGCATATATGTAAAAGTTTGTAATTGTTTTTAATTAACTTGTTATTCAGGTACAGTGAAGGTAGGACAGTAAAATATAAGTGAAGAGATTGCTGAACATAGATAAGACATTTTATTTTTTCGCTTTTATATAGAAAATAATTATTCTAAGCAATTTTCTAATAGTTTAAATGTAATTATGAATAATATGCACACAGGTTTTTCATTTTCAATTTCACTTTATAGCCCTTAGTAATTATATTTATTTTTCTTTAGTATCAAGAAAGCTCAATGAGATTTACCTATGTGTTTCCTATTTTGTTGCTCACCAATGTTTTCTGCTTGGAAGTTTCTATGATGCTTGTTTACTCATATTATACATATGTAATATATGAATATGTAATTACATTTCTGAAAACTTCTCAGCCATTGGACATTCATGTATTTCCCCATTTTTTATGTATTTGTTTAGAACACCTATTCAAAATAAATTGGAAGTTCTCGTTGTATTCTTTTTTATTTTATGTATTTAACATTTTTTCATTCATTTTACATTATTTTCACAGAAATCTCCCACTTTCCGTATACCCCCCCTTCCCACAAACTCCTCCTCTATCTCCATTTAGAAAGGTGCAGGCCTCCCACGGGCTTGAACAAAGCATGGCACATCAAGTTGAGTAAAGGTGAAGCTCCTCCACTTATGTCAAGGCTGGGCAATTTAACCTAGCATGGGGAACAGGTTCCCAAAAGCCAGCTAAGTGTCATGGACATATCCTGATTTCACTGCTAGGAGCCTTACAAAGAGATCAAGCTGCACAAGTATTACACACGTGCAGAGGGCCTAGGTCAGTCCCAACAAGGCTCCCTAAGTGTTGGTCCATGAGCTCAGGTTAGCTGTCTATGTAGATTCTGCCTGCCATGATCCACCTGGCTGGTTTTAGTCTTTTACAGTGGTTTATATAGTGGGCCCTATAAAAGTATATCTATGTCTTTCTTAAAATTCTGAAACTATGACTATGACCTTACTTTTTAAAAACCTCCTTAATTTCTAATGACTGTCTACCCTTGATTACCAATATCTTGGTTTCCTAATAATACAGTCACAGAGAAGAGGTAGACAGAATACAAAAGAGATAAGTATGAAAATGGAGGCCAGAGAAAGACTACAGTTTTCAGAAATTAGAAGAGGCAAATAAAAAATCTCTCTAGGCTATGCATGTGTGGCGGCACACACTTTTAACCCAAGCATTTGGTGTACAGTGACAGGTAGATCTCTGTATGGCCAGTGTGGACTACAAAGAGTTTCAGGCGAACTAGAACTACATAGTGAGGTCTTATGCTAAATAAAGAAGAAACACAAACCAAAATCCCCCAGTCTGAGCTGTTGAAGGGAACACAGTGCTACCAAAACTTTGATTTTGGAATGGCCCCTAGAAATTTGAGCTAACAATGTTTTAAGGAACTCAGCTTATCGTAATTTTTGTTTTGCTTTGATTTATTTTGAGGAAGGGTGTCGCTGTTTAGCATGTGCTGACTAGCCTTGAATTCTTGTATACCAGGCTGACCTGAAACTTATACTCCTGTCTCAGCTTCCTGAGTGCTGAGAGTTCTGGTATATGCAATGATGACCAACTAAGGCCATCTAAATTTGTTATGGCAGCCTTCTGAATCTTGTCACAAATATCAAGATTTTCATCTTTTTTCATTTTATATGTGTACCATATTTTCTTTATGCATTCATCTGCCAATTAAAACTTTAGTTCATTATCTTGACTTCACATTGCACTGAACATAATCTTTAAATATTTGTAATTATTTATTTTTCATTGTCACACTCATTTAAATGTAGTTAAATGGTTAATCTTTTGTGTCATGTTTTTTTAGGTTCTGATATTTAATTTTGGGTGTCTTCTAAATTTTGCTTATGATATGCTATTTTCCAAATTTTTTAATTTTTTTTTTTAATTTTTGAGACAGGGTTTCTCCGTAGCTTTGGTTCCTGTCCTGGAACTAGCTCTTGTAGACCAGGCTGGCCAATTTTTTTTATATATTGAATACATATACATTTGATTGTGGCAATACCATGGAATATGTTCTGAGGATGAGTCCATTAAGAAACAATTCTTCCTAGGTCACTATTTGTGACAAGATAATTTTCTGTTTACTTAG
>NW_026068198.1:908160-986147 GCF_014885135.2 Alexandromys fortis
TATATATATTTATATTGAAACAAATTCCTTTCAAATACTGATTAGTTGGCAGTCTTAATTTCATACTAAGATCGCTCATAAAAACTCTTCATGACTTTCATACCACCTATCTCTATAATGATAGACTATACTGAAGTCTTAAAAATTTCTAGGTTCTTCTGAATATAAGAAAAACTTAGCTTTGACTTATTTGAACTTGGATTAATGTAAATATTTACAGTGTTTATTCACAGCCTCTTGTGCTTTGCTTACCCTTCTAATACAGCAAAGCAAAAACTGTTCCATGTTTCTCAGAGGCTGCTTAATGTGGACATACAGTACATCTTGATATTTTTAGTTCACTTTATTTTTGAAATAGATATTTGTTAGGTAAGTTATCATTTTAGTCAGTTCATTTGTACTTTTAGATCACATAATTGAATAGTATAAAGAAATAATGGAGCCCATGTATTTGATACAAGATATAGTATATTTATGCTTTTTATTAAAGATCTACCTCTATCAATTCCTCTCCCTAAAGAAGGGTCATATTTTAATACTTAAATTAAATAAACATTATTAAATAATTAGACATAAACAAATAACTTTTGTATAACGAAATTACACAGAAATAAGATCCTGATCTCTGTATGGTGGTTGATGCTTAAAGTATATAAAAAGTAAAATACATACTGACATGAATAAATTTTATGAAAATGGCTTGAATAAAGTGGGAATTATAGTGAATTATAAGTACACCAAAGTTCTAAATAGAATACATCATCGGATTTAGACATTTAAATATTACATTTGAATTCTTATTTCCTATGAACTCATTTTATAAAATAAAAAGTTGACAGTTTCCAACTTAATTCCTATTTCTTTAGAGTCAATTTTTAAGAGTGGCATAAAGCATATCAGGGTTTCATGAAAGCTAAGTGATTAGTTATATAAAAGACCCCATTATTGTGTGTTGTTTAATATGGAATAATATGCTTGAATAAAAACAGATCATTGTGAATAAACAAATGAAGCAAGATAATATTTCTAATAAAGAAGACCCTAAGAGACCTAGGAACATTGAGTCCAAAATGGGATGTCTCCATAAAAATCCTTCCCCTTAGGGCTTTGTGGAATCCTGTTAAAGAGGAAGTAGAAAGACTACAAGAGCCAGGATGGATGGGGAACATCAAGAGACAAGGTCCTTTAAATCAATATGATCAAATCACATATGAATTCATGAATAATAAAGCAGCACACTCAGGGCCTGCCCAGATCTGTACCAGATGAAGTCTTAGAGTAAAAGGAGAAGTGGACACATGCTCAAACTCTAACCCAGAAGCAATCTCCAGTTGATAACCACTTGAAAATGAAAATTTAGTTTTCTCCAAGGAAGTTGTACTGAGATACAAAACAAAAATACTCTTTTATTCTTTACTTTTGTTTTTACTTTAAAAAGAAAAGGTATTTATTTTGACTTGTGATTCTATGAGGTCTCTGGTAGAGGGGACACAACTGTTGATGACCTTCTTGCTGGAAAATACTGGTATGGCATAAGGCACCACATGGAAAGAGACAGCTGTTTTGCCCAGATTGTGGGTTTCCCCCCAAAACCACCATGGAGTCCGCACTCATATGCAAAAGCAAAGAGTTTTTATTTAAGCTTGAGCTTGGACCCTCAGTCCATCCAACATAGCAGTGATAATGGAGAGCCAGAAGCCCAGGTGGGGTGGAGTTTTTAGCATAGTAGAGTTTAGGATGAGGGGATATCTGAGGTTCAGGACCCCTGACTGGCTGACATTTGTCTAGGTATTTCTTGTTGATAGGGTATGGTTGTGTGCTAGGCTGAGGGACAGTAGGGGATTCTATCTATAATGGTTGGTATATTAGGTATTTCCCCTTTCATGGTCTGTTCCATGGTGGTGCTTTGGGTGGTCTTTATTGAGCCTGTTATGTCTGAGCCCAACAGCACGAACTACCCAGTGTGTGCCTGTGTGTACCTTGTACTCTCTTCCCCTCTTTGTTTGCTTAATATATTTTTTGGTGATTCTTTGGGAGTTTCACATCATATACACCAGACTTACTCACCTCCCAGGCTTTCTGTGACTGCTTCTCACCCTTGTAGTACTTAACCCCAAGGAAAGCTGAAAAAGAAATAATAAAAAATAGGATAAAAATGAAAATTAAAGAACGAAGATAATATTAACTGAAAAGTTCCTGCATCCAATAAG
This sequence comes from Alexandromys fortis, assembly GCF_014885135.2. Taxonomy (NCBI): domain Eukaryota; kingdom Metazoa; phylum Chordata; class Mammalia; order Rodentia; family Cricetidae; genus Alexandromys; species Alexandromys fortis. The sequence continues at coordinate 910,371 of NW_026068198.1, forward strand.
CTTCTCCGCCAATGCAATTGCCACACCAGTGCAGCCTGGATGCCTAGACTGGTGTGTGTGTGTGTGTGTGTGTGTGTGTGTGTGTGTGTGTGTGCGTGTGTGTGTGTGCTGGGATTGAGACATGGAGGCTTCTTTTCAGGTGGAAGAACAGCAACCTTTATTTTCCCCAAGATAAAGTCTTTTATACCTCTATTGCTTCTGTGGAAAACCATCAGTTAGAAAATACACAAACCTCCTTGTCAATTACAAACCACAAGGAAGTTCCGCTGTTGGTCAGGGGGAGTGAGGGCAGCTAGATCACAACACACAATAATGCAAATCAGAGCAAATCAAACAAAATTAGAAACATCCCAGGTTTATTTAATGGATACAAATGCTCCCAGAGGGCTTTCCAGCCCCCAGAAAGGAGACAGGAAAAAAAGACCAGAAAATCATGTGTTTTTTTTTATGAAGGTCAATTTAAATACCCTGTGGGAGTGGTCTTGAGCATCTCTGTGGAGGGTCATTCTTTGGCCGACTTTCTCAGGGGTGAAGTCTGGACTGAGGCAACTCCCACGGTTGGGGCCTTAAGGTGGAGCCTCCAACTGAACATTCCCGACTCTTGGGGTATATGGGTGCCAGGAGCTGGAATGATGCTTCCACCCAAACATTGACTAAAACCAAAAACCAAAAACCAAAACAAACAGCATGCCCAGCAGTAGACAGCAAACAGAAAATCAACTTAACAGAATCTTTGGCAATTTTATATTTCATAGTGTCATGTTAGGACCTTAATATATATATACTACTTGCACCATAAATCATAACAGCAAACCCTTTGCATATATATTACAGCTTCCAGTTTAGTGTTTATATGGGATACCTGAGTGCATGAATGAGTGGGCCTTTGCATCTGTATATGTTTCTTGTGTCTTTCCTATGACTCTTTTTCCTTCTGTTTGCTTGTTTTATCCTATTCTGATATGCTTGATTTTGTTTTATATTATTTTATCATTTTCCCTAAGAAACCTGTTTTCTTTTTAATTTTTTAATTCATTTTACATACCAACCATATTTTCCCCTCCCTTTCCTCTTCCCCATCCCCACACATCCCTCTCATCTTCCATCTAATCCTCAAAGAGGGTAAGGCCTCCCACGGGGATTGTTTCTTAATAAGATACGATGGGGAATGAATCAGGATGGAATGGGAGGAAGGAAGAGCAAAGAGCAGAATAAAAACTTTTGTCAGTAATAAAGGACTCATTGTCCTTGGTGTTGAAATGCTGCTGCTAATTTACAGTCTTCAAACTATCAAGCCCTCCTAAGTGATAACATCAGCTGAAGAAAATGATTTTAGTACAAGTCATTACTCCAATCGTGATGCCCTGCATTTAATTACTGAAACTTAATATGAATTAAAAGCACATTTTTATTACACAATGAAATACTCTGTTGCTGAGAAAAATAAAATCATGAAATTTTCAGATCAGTGCATTGCTCAACCCTTATCACAGAAACTTATTCTTCCAGAGGATAGCAAGCAGCACATACATTCACAAATGGTCAGTGTGCATAGAATAAGAGACAATGATATGAACTAAGTAAAATAAAACAAAACACAAGCAAAAACGGAACAGTATTTATAAAACACACTTCTATTACTTTGTGTGTACTTCAGTTTATAAAGTCCTGGTAGTTATTAACATCCTATATTCTTATTTTCCTAGTTCTTATCAACATGGGTCTTCAACATCTTGAAGCTGATTCTTTATAAAAAGTTTTTTCTCTGTTGATGATTTCTAAAGAAATAAAATTATTAAAGGTCAGAATGTTACAGGTTTCATTTGCAGTAGTTATGCTTGAGACCAGGACATCAGCAGTGTGGTCTAAATAAAAACCTGTCCTCTTGTGGCCAGTTAGGTTTATAGGAGATTGCATTCAGGTTATTTTTAAGATGTCTACAGTTTTGAGCTTTTTTTCCAAAGTGATATATAGACTAGCAGACTATCAATTTATTAATTTTTAAAGATGTCCTATATCTATTAATTTTAAATATTTCAATAGTTTCCATTAACTTAATGAAGATTGCTCTTTTTAATGAAATTGGCAATAACTTTAATCTGTTTCCTGAAAGATGTAGATGTTTAAAGCACTTGTGGAAACCTTGTTTAGCTGGAGGTAATCAAGTTGAAACAGTGAGTTAATACTAGAAAGTGTTCCTAATCAGACCAAAAGGGTCCTGGGAACATAAAATGGTAAATTGAGTTGTTTAAATATTTGAGGTCAGTGCTCACCATCATTCGTTTTTTTTTTTTTCTTTTTGACCTTGTAGTGGGAGTCTGAATTTTGGAAATGGAATTATTGGTTCAAAAACTTTTACTATTTTTAGTCATTATATTAAAATTAGAAGGTTAATGGGTATCTATTCCCTTTTTCCTATATACATTTTTGTTTTCTGAGAAGCTTTAAAATATCTTTGTGAACAAAATCTATGTTTTGTGCTTCATGTTCCTTATGACAGTTACATAACATGAGGAGGACCAGGCCTGCTTGTTGTTGGGGTTTTCTGTCCCACCCGGTACCCCACAACTGTTTAGCCCCAAAGAAAATCACACATAGGTCTCCATAAATTATAAGCTGATTGGCCCATTAGCTCTAGCCTCTCACTGGCTAACTCTCACATTTTGATTAACCCATTTTTCTGACCTATGTTAGCCATGTGGCTCAGTACCGTTTTCAGTGGGGCAGAAATGGAGAGCTCTAATGCACATGGATATTAGAAGGAATAAACATATTCCAATATATTTATCTAGTTTACTAATAAAGAGCTAATGACCTTTCACTATACTCAGTAATTTTAGATCAATCTTATGAAACCAAGGTCAAGGAAAATAATTTGACCCAAATCCTTTGTTATGTGATGCCACCTGTATTAAAGCAAATTTGAACTGATGTTCAAATTTGAACTGTTAGATGTCTTGATATTAGTTATCCCATGGTGAAAAAAAGCACATGTAGAGAATTTCTAAGTTACTAATGATTCTCTTTCTTGATGTGGGTACTGTCAACTCAGGGATTTGCAAGGAATAGTATTAATTTTCTTATATTTTATTTCTTTAATTCTCTGTTGGTATTCTACCTTTACTATTATAGACCTCCTTGCATTTGTTATTTATAATGTTTTCTTTGGTTTGCATCCGATCTATAATGTGAGATTATCTTGTAGAAGATACTATCCTAAATCTCAGACTTTGGTCCTCTGACTCATCCAGTGTTTCTACACTCTCTTTTACAAGATTCACTGAATATTAGGTGTGGGATTGTTTTGTGGTTGTAGTAATTGGCGCTGGCCATCCCATGAACATTTTTTCTGTATTTTGACCAGTTATGAATCTCTGTTATAGTATTCATTTGTTGCCAAAAGAAGCATTTTCGATGAAGAGTTGGGGAGTTACACTTAAGTTAATATGAGTATATAAGTTTTTACAATTACTGTTTTGGAAAACAGTAAGAGTAGGTTCTCTTCTAGGGTGTATGACACCTGCAATCACAGATACTTTGCTAGTTTTACATTATAAGGCATGAATTCACTCCCATTGGGCAAGACTTAAGTCTAGTTGAATAATTGTTGGTTACACTCAAGATAAAAATACACTTTTGCATCCTTGGTAATTACTTGCTTGGCTGGTCATTGTTGGTGGTAAGAGTCCTTATTCATATGACTTTTGTTTTTCCCCCATTGCAACTTACATAAAAAAATTTAGATACTATGAGAGTTATTTCTAATGGGAAAGACGTCCAGGTAAATTCTGAATCATTCCTCAATGTTCTGTGTTTGAAGAGTGTGGTGTCTTTAATGAGAGAGTATTACCTTCAAATTGCAGGAGGCAATCAAGGGCAGTAGAAATTGTATCTTACTTTAACAATTGACCATGAAATAGTTTCATGGATGCTGGCATAAAATACAGAAATTCTTAGGTCAGAATCAGATGAATTTATTATTAGTGCAATAACAATAAAAAGAGAATCATTATTTTTGAGACAAGGTTTCTCTGTGATTTTGGAGCCTGTCCTGGAACTAGCTCTTGTAGACCAGGCTGGTTTCGAACTCACAGAGATCCGCCTGCCTCTGCCTCCCGAGTGCTGGGATTAAAGGTGTGCGCCACCACCGCCCGGCTGAAACTGAGTTCTTATGGGGCAATTTAAAGAAGGGTTTAACTTAATCAATTTAAAACATCAAAGGGTTGTTTAACAAGAAGTGATCCTGAGCTCAGGAAAATCAAAACAGTTTCTCATAACAACCAGCTTATCCTTTAAAATCTATTAATTTCATTGTTTGATATTGTAGCATAATTACATCATGTTTGTCTTCCTTTAAAACACTCCTATATACTCTATTTTCTTTAAAAATCCATGACTTTTAAAAATTAATTGTTGTTGTTGTGTGTGTTCCTTTTACTCTAGAATAAAATGATATCTCATCTTCCTGGAGTATTTGCTATATATGAATTATGAATATCCTTCAAATATTCGTTCAGAAAACAGACATATACAACATGTGATTTTAAGTCATGGATAAACAAGAGAAACATGAAGTCATTACTAAATCTTCCTATTCCTTCCTTCTTATCACCCATATTCCTTTCCTTATTTACTTTTTGGAGAAAGGGTTTCAGTATATACTTATGTTGATTTTGAACTCATGATTTTTATTCCTGAACATCCAGAGGGTTGGAATAATAAGCCTTCACCCAAACATTGGATTGCTTGTTGTTTAAATGTCATTTTCTTAGTCCTCCCACCCATTACATTTTATTTTTTTTCTGTATTTAATTTGGGGGGCATATTGTCATTCTCTAGGAAAAATATTTATAGTATTCAGTCGCCCAACACAAGTTTTGGCAATTGTGTTACTGGTTGTGAAAATTTTTAACTGATATTTTAAAAGTTTCTGAGACAGTCATGGTGCACTCAAAGTAATTGGTCCAAAAAATTATGTTTGTTTCTCTCTCTTAAGCTAAGTATTATGCACTCCTTCTTCAAACACCTTTCCCAAGTTACCACATCTAGCCTTTATATACCAGCCTAAATCCTTATGTCTACTTGTCTTCATTTCTTGTAAACAATATTGAATCTCTAGACCCAACAGGACCCATATCACATATTATTTCCTCTGCTACAACTATCCTGTCTATATCAGACAAAGAACTAACAAAGAAATCCAAATGCCTAGATATCATTACAAAAATTAAACAATTATAAAGATCAAGGCAATATCTTCCCCCACCTCCAAATGCCACCACTCATGTAGAAATGTTTTCCTATGTGAATACCTAAAAAAAAAAAAACCCAGGAGACACAATTTAAACACAGTCAGTAAGTTCATCAAAAAATCATATTTAAAGAGTATACAAAGAAAGAACTCAAAGAGCTGAAAAAGAAACAACTTAAAGAATGTAAATGTCTGAATGAGGCTCAAGAAAATACAAACATAAAGCTGATGGAAATGAAAATGACAATTCAAGATTTGAAAATGGAAATCAATGAAGATTTCAGAACATTAAAGAGGACTCAAGCTGAAATGAGCATGTCTTTGAAAAACGCAGTAATCTAACTAAACTCAAATGAAAGCTTTGTAAGCAGAATTACTGATGTCGAGGGAGCATATCAAGAATTTAAGACAAAATAGAGAACCTAGTCAAAATAAACAAGTATATGAAAATATTTAAAAAATACAGAAAAGAAACATGCTATAAATGCCGGACACCACAAAAATATCAAATATTCATTATAGGAATAGAGGGGGAGATAAGAATCCAATGTCAGTGGTATATATTAGATCTTCAACAAGATCATAGAATATAATTGCACCAAATTGAGTTAAGAAATAACCATATAGGTACAAACAACACACAGAAAGTAAAAATAGGAATAGGCCATAAAATAAAACTTCCATTTTATACTGTCAGGAAATGGTATAAGAATAGAGTCCTGTCAGGAAAAATTTGAGTACTTGTAAAAATACTCCAAGAAAACAGGACACGAATCAAGAGTCTTGTTGTCTCAAGTTTCTATAAAACTTGGAATTGTTTTTAGATTGTGTCTTCATGCTCCTCCCAGATGTAGTGGATAGGAATGAATTTACTTAAGATTACTCAGTATTGTTTAAAGTTGTTATTCAATTAATTGTTTAAACTATCCTTTATATGCTGCTATGGAAAAACATGGCTTTAAACATGTGTGGCTTGTCCTTTGATTGTATACAGCCTGAATTCATGAGAACTGTACTTATACGATTTTTCTTAATCCTCAAAGTATAAATTGATGGATGTTCTGAATACATTGGATATTGGACACGACTGTAGTATGCATCCTTTATCAGCTCCATTTCCCCAACTCTCACAGCCTCTATAGCAGTGACAGCACACCATACTTAAATCACTAAGTATACAGAACAAAGTAAGTGTATTGAAAGCTACAAGAGAGAAAATATACACCATATAAAACAAAATCCATTAGAATAAAAAGAAATTTCCCAATAGAAACTTTGAAGCCAGAAGAACCCAGAACAATGCACTTCAAATCCAAAAAAGCCATGATGGCCAAACTAGACTAATATAATCAACAAAATTTTTTCACCATAGATGGTGAATAAAAATCTTTACACAGCACAAACAGTCTAAAACAATTTATATCCAACAAATAATACCTACAGACAATATAGAAATCAATATTTTTTGGGTGAAGTGGGGGAATAAGTGGAGCCAAGAGATTGTGGAAAGCCAGTCATAGTTACTAAAACACAAAGTACCACTGAGAATACAAACAACAGTACCAAATATCAACATCATAATAGTTGCAGTTAATAAAAATTTTCATTAAACCTTTGATTATTGTTGTCAATTCTCTGATGGAAAGAGACAGGCTCACTGAATTGATCAAGAAACAAAATTCATGCAAGAAACACTTTTTAGCTTTAAAAGGGACCCCATTAAAATAAATATGTGGACAAAAATACTCCAGTAAACTGGGACAAGGAAGCAAACAGGTGTTTGATATGGGATGTCCTTCTGTATATTTGTTGCTTTTATTGGTTAATGAATAAATAAAGCTGTTTTCACCTATAGTAAGGGAAATAGCCAGGGCAAAAGATATACAAACAAACATACATACATACACACACACATATGTGTGTGTGTGTATATATACACACATATATATACATACATACATATATATATATATATATATATAGAGAGAGAGAGAGAGAGAGAGAGAGAGAGAGACAGACATACAGACAGACAGACAGACAGAGATTAGGCAGAATTAAGGAGATGCCATGTAGTTGACAAAGGAAAGATATGCTAGAACCTTACCAGTAGACCACAGCCTCATTGTGATACACAGACAATTAGAAATGGGTTTATTTAAGGTGTTATAGGTAGTTAATAAGAAGCCTGAGCTTCAAACAGTGTTGTAATTAGTATAGTTCCTGTCTGATTGTTTTGGTCTGGGCAGCTGGGAAACAAATGAGCAGTCTTCACTTAGAAAAGGTGTTCTTATCCTAATATACAACAAAATAGATTTCAAACTAAAACTAATTAGAAGAGATAAAGAAGGGTGCATCATTATAATCATGGGAGTAACCAAGGAGACATTATTGTCCTAAACATAAACAGATAAAACTCTGGTGCAGCCAATTTCATAAAATATGTACTATTAGATTTCACAATATAGACTAAACTAAACCATCCAGAGTAGGTTATTTCAATGCCCCACTTTCTCCAATAGACAGACCATCCAGACCAAAAAAACAATGCATAGAAACACCACCATAAAAGTAAACAGATTTAACAGATATCTACAGAACATTCTACCAAAATACTGAAGAAAGTAATGTACATTCTACTTAGTAGCACATTTAAGCTTCTCTAAAATAGACCACTTTCTGAGACACAAAGCAAATCTTAATAAATTCAAAAAGGGTGAATTAAGTCCATGTATCCCATCTGAACAAAATGTAATAAAACTTAAAATTAGTAGCCAATAACTCTGTCTCTAGTGAATATACAAGCTCGTAGAGATTAAACAACTTGTTACTGAATGGGTCAAAAAAGTAATACAATTTTTCTGGAATGAAATGCAAATGAAAACAACAAAACTTCTGGGACACATTGAAAGCAGTTGTAGGTGTGAAATATATAGCTTTACACATACATAAAAATAAAAAAAATAATGACAAAATTGCAGTTCAAAATTTTGAAAAAACAATAGCAAAACAAATTTAAACACAGTTGATGGTGATACATGATAAAAATAAGAGCAAAAAAGTAACAAAATAGAGACAATGAACATAATAAAATATACCAATTAATCTAAGATTCAGTTTTTGAGAAGAGAAATAAGTATGACAGACCCTAGGTCCAACTAACAGAAAGAAAGAAAGAAAGAAAGAAAGAAAGAAAGAAAGAAAGAAAGAAAGAAAGAAAGGAAGAAGAAAGAGAGTCCCATACTGAATCTAGACACACATAAAAATCATTAACCACCATGACCAAGTTGGATTTATCTCTGAGATAAAGGGATGGTTCAATGTACACAAGTCAATAAATGTAATCAACCATATAAATGGACTTAAATTTAAAAATCACATGGTAATCTCAATTTATGGAAAAAAAGCCTTTGACAAAAATCCAATATGACTTCCTGATAGAAGTTCAAGGAGGAGTAGTGCTCTAGGGAATACTCTTCAATGTGACAAAAAATTATATATGGTAAACCCATAGAATTTCCACTTGAAACAATCCTAACAAAGTCAGGAATGAGACAGTGCTATTTATTATATTCATTCCTTTTCAGTGCTGTACTCAAAGCACTAGCTGTAATTTTAAGGCCAGAGGAAGTAAAAAGGTATACATATTGAAAAATAGGTCAAGATATTACTATTGCAGATGGTACAAGAGTATACCTAAAAGATCCCAAAAATTTTGCCTGAAAATTCTTAGAAATGAACAAATTCAGCAATATGAAATGATATATAATCAACTTGCACAAATCAAATTTTCACTTAAACCAACAACAAGCATACCAGGAAAGAGATCATGGACATTCACAATAGACTCCAAGAAAATACATAGGAATAAACCTCACAAAGAAAGTGAAATACCTCTATAATAAAAACTTTTGACTTCTAAAGAAAGAGACAGAGAAGGACATTAGTAAATGGAAAGACATCCTATGTGTATGGATTTGTAAAATTATTTTTGTAAAGGCAGTCAGTGGTCGTGACACAGCATATCTTTAATCCCAGTACTCAGGAGCGACAGATTGTTGGATCTCTGTGAGTTCAAGGCTAACCTGGTTTACAGTGAGTTCTAGGCAGGCTCCAAAGCCAGAAAGAGAAATCGTGTCACACACACACACACACACACACACACACACACACACACACACAACAGAAAACCCAAACAACAAATAGGAAAAGAATTAGTGTTATGAAAATGACAATTTTAAGAAAATTTACAGATTCGATGCATTCTCAGTCATTTTCCCCACCTAATTCTTCACAGAAATAGAAAAAGAGTACTATGGCAATGAAATCCCAAACAATCCCATTTCCCTTTCCAGATCTTAAGATTTATGACAGAGGTATAGAAATAAAAGCAATTTGGTACTTGTGGAGAATGTATATGTAGACACATGGCCAAGTCAAAATAAAAGATCTAAGCATGAGTACAAATGAATTTAGCCATTTAATGTTCAACAAAGTTGTAGAAACATTCTAGAGAAAAGAAAGTATCTTCAATAAATTTCTCTAGAAAAAATGGATATTCACATGCAGAATAATGAAATTAGATGTGTATCTGTTACACTGCACAAAAACTAACTCCAAATGGATTGTGTATCTAAATGTGATCCTTGAAACTCAAGAATCTATGATTTGAACAGGCAATCTGGAATAAACGATTATTTAAATGATTGTGATATTTTAAGAAACTAGAGCAAAGGCAAATAAGAAAACCAACAGTTTGTTTTGTTTAAAAGATTATTTTCATCATGAAAGATATGAGTTGCTGAAAAATAAAGTCCACAGGCTATAAAGTGTTAATTTGATAAACATCAAGGGAAAAATTATGGTGGCTAATTTACTTGGTCCTGAAAATCATAGAATATCTTTAGCAGAGGAATGTCTACATTATACTGCCTCAGTGAGTTCCCAGGAATCTTAGCAAAAAAGAAAAAAAAGAAAGAAAGAAAGACGTGGAAAAAAATGAGTAGTCAGAATGATTTTTACCAAGCCTCTATTGCAAGTTGCACAAAACACAAAATGTTATTTATGAGAAACATAATACATTGAATCATATAAGTAGGTAAGCTGGCCATCACCTAATCTTGCTTGGACTGGGCTCCACCAGTCTCTGCTCAATTAATCTCACCCCTATGCTGAATTTACAAATTGACTCAAAAAGATTTTTATGACAATGAGAGAAGCATCATACATCACTAAGACTACTCAGTATTTAAGCCAGAGCAGGTCACATTAGGCAAACCTCAAAAATCAAAAGATAATGAAAAATACCCCACCCCCACTGGATGGGTGTGGGAAGAGATAAAAGTAAGGAAAAAAAAAATCCCAAATAGAAATAAAATCTCCAGTATTCTCCTTTCCATTTCACTTCCCTTCTGTTGTCCATGTCCATGTACTGAAGCTCTAGGCAGTTTCGTGGATGCTCACCTTACTAGACCTGGATGGAGGTGGGTGGCCCTTGGACTTCCCACAGGGCAGGGAACCCTGACTGCTCTTTGGGCTGACGAGGGAGGGAGACTTGATTGGGGGAGGGGGAGGGAAAGGGGAGGCGGCGGTGGGGAAGAGACAGAAATCTTTAATAAATAAATAAATAAATAAATAAATAAATAAATAAATAAATTAGTAAGAAACTGAATCCAAATAACAAAGAACTGCACTGTTCTCTTGAGAAGTGCTTATATCTGATAACAAACATAGCACAAGAGTCATCACTGATGTAATCAGTTCATCTCCTTGAATTGATATTAGTGGAGAGGGCTACAGAAAAGACAAAACAGTAGACAAATACAGAACAGCACTGAACGCCAAGATGCTTTTTAAAACTTCTCTACCAACTTATTTTTCTTTATCAATGCTTCTCTTTCAAAAATCAACTTATTTGCAATCACAGTGGAAAATCAAATGCTATCTTTGCTTTAAGCTAATCCGCCAACTTATTAAGCTTTACTGGCCTAGTAAATTGTTGATACTTTCCTAAGAGGACATGATAGTGCTATAATTACAAAATAATCCAAAACTTAGTCTACTGAAAACTGCAACATTATCATTTTCATTTATGCTCTTTATTAAGAATGAAAATTCAAATTTTCAAAGGCCTTTGGGCTTCTAAGCAGCACACAATGCCTGAAGACATCTGAAAACTCTCATAAACACTGTTTTACATTAAATTGAATCACACAAATAATGCCTTATTTTATGTTTCATTGCCTGCATAACTCCTATGGAATTCCCCCAATTTACATCAGACACATCAACATGCTCAGTACAAAACTGTTTCTGAAAAACCTTTCAGGGTTCTGAATCCTCTGCTATTTTTTCTTGTTCCTTGCCTGCACAATTTTCCCATGTTGCTACCTGACAAAAAAAATTTCATAACAGTTCATTGATTAGCAGATTAAAACCTCCAGAACATTGAAAGTGAATATAGATACAGAGTTTATATGCCTGGGGAAGTTAGTGAATTTCACTAAACTCTTTAGAAGTAGAAAGACACAGTACTACATGATTACTGTACATGTAGCTGAATACCCAATGCAATATTGTTAATGACCACAAATAAATCATATCAAAGATGGCTGGTGAAGTGGCTCAACAAAACTGACAACCAGTGTTTGACCCCTGGTGAGTGGACTCCTGCAATTAAATTTTGTCCTCTGACATCCACATGCTTCCTGTGGAATGCCAGCACCTACAAATACACACACACACACACACACACACACACACACACACACACGTTAACCACTATAACCTTGTATGTATTCACTCTATGTTTTTATTTTATCAAGTCATGAAACATTATTTTATTCTAGGACTTTTGGATTTTTGCCCTGTATAAACTAGTACTTTCTATAGTGATCTATCTATCTATCTATCTATCTATCTATCTATCTATCTATCTATCTATCTACTTAGAATGTCCTCAGTAAATTTTGTTTCTCCAAGAAAGCCAGCCTTTAAAATACACAGCTGAGCAATAATCAAAAGACCGTTGAAGAAGGGGGCAAGAAAATTGTGAGAGCCAGAGGGTCAGGGAGTTTTCTGCAGGATTGTGTCTTATAGGAATGTCAGAAAGTCTCAGAAACACAATATCATAAACATGTGCCAAATAAGAACAACTCCATTAAACATGGCAAAGTGGACCACAGAAAACCCATGAGGTGGAAATAAATTATAAGTAATTGATGAGTGCTGAGAGTGGGGGGACATAGTTTTCTCCAGGGAAGAGCATATAACTAGTTTAAATACCACATGGTCACCCACAAAAATATAGATACAAGCAAGCTTATACAGACTGAGCAGGTTGTATTTATGTATTTAAGAATGTAGGTATATATATATCAATCTAAAAAGGAGGCTAAATATTTGAAAGAGAGCAAGGAGGCATATATGGGAGGGTTTGGACTGAGGGACAAGACTAGAGAAATGATGTAATTATATTATAATCTCAAAAAAAAACAGTAGAAATAATTTTAAAAAGATCTGTTCTTGTTTTGCTAATTATCTCATCTATTTTTAACCAAAGACAACCAATTAGATTTTCAAAATGTATCTTTTCATTCTCCTGTTATATGTGATTGTTAAAAGTGAACAAGGACTATTACCACTTTTCTTGATAACTTAAGTTATTCGAGTTACAACTGCAATTAAGATGACATGTTTTTATGAATTCATGCTTCAGTAATGTATTATGAAAAAAAAAAACACTTATTTGGGAATTTAATGTTCTTACTTGCCCTCTCTTTCTGCAATGTTACACCTCACACCTTGGAGACAGTCATGACAAGTTTGTGGGTACACTGATGTCTACTTGGCACTACTCTTTTTTTCAAAATCAAAGAAATATTAACTCCAAAGAAGGCTTTGTGCCCAAGTATCAGTGTTTCTAATGATAACGATGATAGATTTTCCAAACAGTAATTCCCATTCTTGTAATGGATCTGACCGTCCTAGCTCATTAGTCTATCATGAGACTCTAATTCCTCATAAGCTGTCTTAATTCCTATATATTAAGGCTCCCAACTATACTTCTATTCTTTAATGTTGATTCCTATTGCCCTACTCCCATTCTTTTTTTGTTCATGACCCTGACTGCTTACAGATGTTTATCATACTACCAAATGACACTTAAAATCATGGATTACTATTGTATAATATACCTTCCTTCACTGGGAGAAACCTTTTTCTGTTGCCCTGTTTCCAGATAATACTAAAATAACTTTCCTACAATCCTCCAAAATTTTATTTTTTTAATTTATTTATTTCTTTATTAATTAATTAAAGATTTCTGTCTCTTCCCCACCGCCGCCTCCCCTTTCCCCTCTCCCCCAATCAAGTCCCCCTCCCTCGTCAGCCCAAAGAGCAATCAGGGTTCCCTGCCCTGTGGGAAGTCCAAGGACCACCCACCTCCATCCAGGTCTAGTAAGGTGAGCATCCAAACTGCCTAGGCTCCCACAAAACCAATAGGTGCAGTAGTATCAAAAATCCATTGCCATTGTTCTTGGGGTCTCAGTAGTCCTCATTGTCCACTATGTTCGAGACTGGTTTTAACCCAGGCTTTTTCAGACCCAGGCCAGCTGGCCTTGGTGAGTTCCCGATAGGACATCCCCATTGTCTCAGTGTGTGGGTGCCCCCCTAGCGGTCCTGAGTTCCTTGCTCGTGCTCTCTCTCCTGGTGCTCCTGATTTGGACCTTGAGATTTCAGTCCGGTGCTCCAATGTGGGTCTCTGTCTCTGTCTCCGTTCATCGTCTGATAAAGGTTAATATTCAGGAGGATGCCTATATGTTTTTCTTTGGGTTCTCCTTCTTATTTAGCTTCATTTACTTTCCCCTGAATCTTTCAAATATAAGATTAATTCCATTAAATATAATGAAAATATATATCAAATTTGCCATTAATTTCTTATCTTTTCTGTTACACTGAATTGTATACCTTATCTATTGATTAAATTACAAAGTGTTAATGAAAATAAATAAAGCAACTATCCAGAAAAAAGCAATCAAAGATAATCAAATGGGAGGGAGGGAGAGAGAGAGAGGAAGAGAAGTGGTTTCTACTAGACTTCAATTGGAATTTTCTGTGTTTTTTGTTCTGAATATGAGCTCAGTATCATTGATAGCAAATGCACCCAAGTATTGAACTGCACCATGTTTTCGAATGTTTCCCAAATCTTCAGGAACTATTCACTTAATGGCCATTTTTATTTTTGTACATTTATAACAAGGAATAGTAGGATGCATAAAAATAAAATTTATGTGCTTTCTAGAATGTAAAAAAAGACTCATAAATGAACTTCACAGACATAGCTAATTTATCTTGTTGCATTTGCTGTTCTGATCTAAGTATATAGTTTCTCCTTTATAACTACAGAATGTTGCTTATTTAATGAACATGCTTTTATTATGTAATTCCTACAAACTCAATCTGTCAGAGCTGGAAATAACTTGAACTTGAATTTCTGATCTAATTAATAAGGAATCTTCACATAAATGTGGTTAACTTAATTGATCTAGGGTTGACTGATATTTTTACAGTTATATTTAAATCAGATTCCCTTGCTTAAGTGAAATTACAGTGCTTGTTTTTTTCTGTAAAATGACATGTACATTCTATAGTATATTCTAACTGTTTAAAGCCTGGACAAATACAGAGTAATGTACTTGGTCAAGTTCTGAGGGACTGAATCATTTCTTTTTTTGCCTGCATTGTTTTATTCTGAGAAAGAAGTTCTGTGTTGTGTGCTGCCCTCAAACGTTTGGCATCCAGATGCAACCTCCTGAGTCCAGGATAAGAAATGTGAATCACCATTAAAGCTTTTGTTTTATTTTTAATTCAAGTATTTTTATATTATATTTTTCATTACCCTTTACAATCCAGTATAAAGTTTATTTATCTAATATTTATTAAACATCTTTTCTGTACTCGTTTAAGTTCTAAACAGAAACAGATGATACACGTGAGTTTGTTAGGTATGCCAATGAATATAGTGTGAATTACTGATTTCTGTGCTTTGAAAAATTGGTAATAGTCTTTTGCCCCTTTACCTTCTAAAAGAATTAAATTCCTTTTATCAGACTCAAGCCACCTATCACACAACTGAGAGATGACTGTCCATTCCAGATACCTGAGTACAATGGTTTTAAAGATACAAATTAATTTGACATAACGTTTGTATTGGTAGATTCAAATGTAGATTAACCGTATTATCTAAATGATATTTGTAAAGTAACTTGGAAACAATGTTTTGGTAGTATTATCAACTATTTTTACAGTTAAAAATATCGAAAGAAAAATAACTAAATAATGTGTTTTGTATTTTTACATAGAAACTTAGCTCTATATCAATGTTTGTTATCTGACTGTAATAATTAATTTATAAATAAATGAGTATATGTACATATTTTGTATACTTAATTACATTTAAAAGTACTGAGTAGCTAGCTGTGTTCCTTGTTCAAGTTGACAGAAAAGAGGTCCATAATGAGAACATGTGGAGTCAGGAAAACTCAGGCAATATATTTGGAACTGTCAGATACAAAGGTAACAGAATGATAGATGCTTTTGTAGACAGTTGCAAAGGAAACAAATGAGCCCAGAATTGGACAGGAGCAGGGATAGGGTGAGCTTTGCAGACTTGGTGACTCCTAAGGTTATTGCTGAGAATGTGTAAGAATCAGTCAGAATAGAAAAAAAGAAAGGATGTTAGAGGCAGAAACAAAGTTATGAATTTTGATAAGGAGATCTGCAAGAGGAGGGAATAATCTTAAAATGAAAATTAATTGGGCAATGCTTGAATGTCTATTTAGAGATAGGGCATGGCTATTGATGAGGAAGGAGAGAGAAGGAAGATAAAATGAAACTCTGTGTATCTTGCTGAGAAGTTTGATTTTTAAGATTGAAGCTCAATTTTGGAAAGTAAAAACTGTCAAAAAAGAAGAAGACAGAAAAGCAAGGCTTGTTGAAGAGAATAACGCATGGCTCTAAAGGAGTCAATACTAAACTCCAGACTGACTAGAAATTGGAAAAATATATCTGCTCTTCTATATTTCCATTAGTATAAGTTGATTCGAAGACCAAGAATAAAGAATATCAAAATGATAAAATAATTAAGGATACCTTAAATTAAATCCACTGAAACAAATTACTATAACGTAAAATACTCACTACTTATACAAAATCATGAGGCACAAATGAGGAATGGAATTTATTACTTGAAACTAAATTCTTCACTAGTGAACATTACACCATGGAATAATATGTTAATTTAAAAATCATGAGCCATTATGGCATGCTTTTTTGTAGATTAAAAACTTATGCATAGAAAATATAACCAACATTAAAAAACAGTTAAGTTATATTTATAGAATAATCCAGTTTTTGTAAACACACAAGGGATTGTTTACTTATGTAATTTATAAGTCTTTGTTACACTAAGCATTTATTTATATGTGTGAATGCATATGTTGTATATTTGAGTGTGGTAAATGCATGCGTAAATGTACATGCTCCTCAGACACATCAATTGTCTTCTGTCACTCTTCCTATTTCCTTCAAACTAGTTCTTTCAATTCCTCTCTGGAAACTTGCCAACTCAGCTAGTCTGGACACCTAGCCAGCAAGCTCCTATGACTTTCCTGTCTCCTCCACACGCAGATCCTGAGGTAATAGATATTCAGAGTTGCTCTGTCATTTTTGTAAGTTCCGGAGATTCAAAATGAAGTCCTCGTATTTGCACTAAAAGCACTGTTACACACTTCCCATACTTAAACATATATAATCGGGGTCCAGGGAGATGTCCCCAGATAGTTCCTTGGGCAGCTGAGGAGAGGGCTCCTGAACTGGCCCGATCCTATAGCCATAGTGATGAATATCTTGCATATTACCATAGAACCTTCATCTGGCGATGGATAGAGATAGAGACAGAGACCCACATTGGAGCATCGGGCTGAGCTCCCAAGGTCCAAATGAGGAGCAGAAGGAGGGAGAACATGAGCAAGGATGTCAGGACCGCGAGGGGTGCACCCACCCACTGTGACAGTGGGGCTGATCTATTGGGAGCTTACCAAGGCCAGCTGGACTGGGACTGAAAAAGCATGGGATAAGACCCGGACTCTCTGAATATGGCGGACAATGAGGGCTGATGAGAAGCCAAGGACAATGGCACAGGGTTTTGATCCTACTGCACGTACTGGCTTTTTGGGAGCCTAGCCTGTTTGGATGCTCACCTTCCTAGACTTGGATGGAGAGGGGGGGCCTTGGACTTCACACAGGGCAGGGAACCCTGACTGCTCTTTGGACTGGAGAAGTGGAGGGGAGTGGGGGGGAGGGAGGGAAATGGGAGGTGGGGAAGAGGCGGAAATTTTTAATAAAATAAATAAATAATAAAAATAAAATAAAAAAATCTATAAGTTAGACAAGCGTAATAGAATATGATTCAGTTAATACTGAGAATAACACTTCAAATTTCTTTTAATATTTTGTATTCTTCTCTCATATATTACATCTCAACGACACTTTTCTCTCCCTCCTCTTTTACCAACTCATTCCCTCACGAGTTCTCTCTCTAATCCACTCTTTTTCAGTGTCTCTTCAGGAAATGGAAGGCCTCCCAAGGATACCAATCAATCATGGCACAACAAGTTACAATAAGACTAGGCACATACCCTCATATAAAGGCAAACAAATAGGATGAAAAGGGGTCCTAAAATCAGGCCAAAATGTCAGAGACCACCCCTGCTCCCACTGTTAGGAGTCCCACAAGAACACCAAGCTACACAACCATAACATACATGCAGAGGACCTAGGTCAGACCCACGCAGACACACTGCTCGTCTCTTCAATCTCTGTGAGCCCTGATGAGTCCTGCTTAGTTGATTTTGTGGTCCGTATTCTTGTGATGTCATTGATGCCTCTGGCTCCTACAATCTTCTTTCTCCACTTCCACTGGATTCCCGGAGTTCTGCGTAGTGTTTGGTTGTCGGTCACAGCATCTGTTTTTATCAGCTGTTTCATGGAGCCCTTTCTGGTAAAGATTATGCTAGGCTCCAGTCTACAGATAGAGCAGAATATCATTAGGGATCATTTTATTACCTTTTTCTCTCCATTTGTGTTTGGTACTATTCTAGGTCTCTGAGCTATCCAGCTTCTGGCTCCTGCCCTTCTTGGCAATATCAGGGGTGGCACTCCTCTCATGGCAAGAATCTCAAGTTGGACCAATCATTGGTTGGCAACTCCCACAATTTCTGCTCTACCTTTACTCCTAACACTTCATGTAGTTTGAAGGCTTTATGGCTGGACTGGTGAACCAGTCCCTTCACTGGAATCCTTGCTTGATTACAGGAGAAGGCTGGTTCAGACTCCATATTTCCCATTACTTGGATAGATACCTAGAAGGTATTGTCCATTGCACTAGGTTTCTACCTTGTCCCTCAAATGCCCCCTATTCCAGTTGTCTCTGCCAGTACTCTCATTCTTGATCCCCCCACTTGATCTGTCCTGTTGCCACCCCTACCCACCTCAGTGTACCCACAAAAATATTCTATTTTTCCCTTCCCAGGGAGATGTGTTCCTCCCTTGATCCATGACAATAGTACTTTTTAGGACAGAAAAGTCATTAAAGAACTATTAATAGGATTTTATCATGTCCCATATAAAGGAAATTGAGTGATCCATTTTGAAGAAATAAGCGAATAAAATCCTAAAGATTTGGAACTTCTAAAGATTTGGAACTTTTACATTTCCAAATGAATTCATAACATATAATATGAAAATACTAGATTTAATATATAAAACACTGACAAATACAATTTTAAATACAAAGAAAAATATTATGGAGAATTTTTAAAACCACAACAGATTTAATAATTTCATTGACATGGAATTATATTTATAGAAAATATAATTATTCCTGAAATTGACAAACACAAAACCTGACCTAATATGTATGGGAGAGATTATAAGATGTGTCATAGACATTGAAAATGTCCTAGTCAAGATTATGTGTTAGTTTTATGTTACACTATGATCTATGCTAAACAAACTGTTGAGTCTTAAGTAGCACCAGGCACTGTGGTTTTGGATGGTGTACAGTTGAGAAAATAATAATTAGCAAAGATAGTAGACAAGCTTTAGCACAGGTGCACACATGTAAATATACTCAAATGTGCAAATCTTTCCCATAGTTATCAGGTCTCAACAATAGTGAAAGGATAACACCTAATTTCAAAAAACAATTTAAGTTATTCCTTAAGTAGCATCTGCTGGAAAATATAGGTCTCTCTTAGAAAAGAAATAATAGCTTCAGTTAAGAATTGTGTGATAGTTGGCAGTGGTGGCACATGCTTTTACTCCCAGTCCTCGGGAATCAGAGGAAGGTGGATCTCTGTGATCGCTAGGCCAAACTGGTCTATAAAGCAAGTTACAAGATAACCATGTCTATATAGAGAAACCCGGTTGCTGTAGGAAAATCCTACAGCCAGTAGCCTTCAAGTTACCAGCCCACTGGGGCATGGACTCTTATACTATTTATGTGGATGTAAAGCATGTGTCCTGTCTTTTCTCTGGCTGTGGGATTTGGTTTCTGTTCTCTGTTCCAGCAGAGGATTCTGATTTGTGAGTCTATCCCTAAATAAATAACCTTCTATTATTCTCAATTCTGAGCTAGTGTGAGATTTCTTTTAAGTGTTTTCTTCACCTTGTGTCTAAAATGAAAAGCAAAGCAAAAAAAAAAAAAAGAAAAAGAAAAAGGAATTTTGTAAGTATAAGGGCAGTTATGTATGATGAAAAGGATGTCTTAAACTAAAGAAAATAAATATATTTTTAATAAAAGTGCAAAATCATATGCAATCAATCCTGGTAACTTTCTTCATGTCAATAGACAACAAATTGGTTGAGATATACAGTCCCTTTTATAGTTTCACTCAGTTATTACAAGAATTGATTAATCCCTATTACCAGGAAGAGGGTCTATGACCTCATCATGTGCTTTGATGTGTCCAAAGTCAAAACAGCTAGGTTTTCCTAGATATACTGGGCCCCTCATAACACAATATTCTTCTCCAATATTGATGGGTTTGATTTCAAAATACTAACACTGCCATGACAATGGAAGATACAAAATAATCCCACACTAGTTTAGAATTACATATAATAAAGGGTTATTTATTTGGGGGATATTCACAGATCACTGTCCTAGATCACAGTCCTCTGCATGAATGGGGAACAAGAACAGAGTCTAACAGCTGAAAAGAGAGACAGACGCAATAGAGCAAGAGCATGCTTTATCACCGCTACATTTATAGTATAAAAGACCATACCCAAGTGGGCTGGTATCTTAAAGCCTATTTCCTGAAGGAGAGGAAGGAGCTCGCACAGCACTGATAACGAGAAAATATTAAAAAGAAATTGTCCCTTCAATTGATACTAGATTGACACATTATGTAATGTCTTTTCTTGCTACCTTTGTCACTTATATTTCTTCAGTGTAATTCTTTGATTTACTCTTTGAAGTAATCTTTCTTTTGCTTCTGGAAACGTGGCATTAAAATGCAATATTATAAAACAAAGAATAACATACTTGTACTAATGGAAAGAGCATAGAAACAAGAGGATGGAAAGTCATATGTTTTAGCTCCAGTCCTCTAAGACACAGGTGCCAAGATAGGTTAGATGTGCAAGAGATTAGATTTAGAACGTCTTGTGCAGGCAACATGGGTAAGAGATCACAGTAAACTGAAATGGTAGTCACACTGTGACACACATATAACACCAGTTGGGGGGAAAGAAGAAGACAAATTTGGGCAGGAAATGTATTAGAATATTGCACAGTACCAAGAAAATCTTAATGAATCTGATAGAACGTTCATGAACAAAAATGTGCAGTCGAATTAGCTGTTTTTCAGAACAGGTTTGTCTTAGTATCCCCACTTATTCAAGCATCATCAGAGAGCAGCTGTTGCTAATTGTTACCTTCTTGATAAAGTCATGCTGGATTCTAGAGGGCAGAGGCTAGGGAAATTCTGCTAATTAGGCTTCCTGAAATCAAGGGTCTGAAAACTCATTCTAGTGGTTGCTACAATATAGTTTTCAAATAAAAGAAAAGCAGGAAAATGTATACATAATATACTAATATGTTTGGAAATAATGAGAAGATCAAAAATAAATTACTTATAGGAGAGTTTAAAATTTATCTACAAGGCTGGGGATATTCTGTGATTAAGACAAAACTACTTTTCAGGTAAGAATTCTCTCTGTATTATTAGGTGTGGTACAGCAAAGACTATTTATTGATGATTGCATGTAACTGGAATACTAATAATAAAACAGACCATGACACATAAGCCTCTAAATCCCTATGACTATCTGTCCAGCTTTCATATTCTTTGTCAAGTGTGTAACAGTAAAAAGACATTTTAATAGAGTAAGTTGTAGCACAATGAAAAATATAGAATATAAATACAACATTGTGTCTAAAATCAGGAATCAAATTAATGTGTTCATATGTACTGAAGTAATTTAATATTTCTGTCATTCTTAAGAAATTGTGATAAAATGGTAAGTTTTGTGCAATAAGGAAAATTTGAAGCAGATAAATTTGTTTCTGATTTGTGGGCAAGACTACACATATATCCACAAGAGCAAATGCAAGGAAAAAAAACCACTATGTATGCATTCGTTTTAAGATTTAAATGATGAATAAGTTGATATTTTCTATGTGTTTTCTAGGTTCTTTTAAAATATTACCACTATAAAAAAATCTATGTGCAAAACAATTTGTACAATTATTATAAAATATCCAAATATTATTTTTAAACACAGTAATGATTGATATCATTTACCAAGTATTCACATTCCCCTTCAAAATATGATAGAAATATATTTCTTTGTGGTCTCAAGGAAGCCACAGGAGTAGATCAAAGCATTGAGTTAAAAGCAGAATAGTGATCTGTCACTTGCAAAATGGGGTTTTGATGGCCCAGGTGAGCTGGAGGTTCTGGAGTGAAGAGCCTTGCCCAGAAACTCAGTTTTAAAATTGCTGTAATTTAGCCTGCAACACTTAAAATAAAAGTCAGCAATTTTAAATGGCCAATACATGTGATGCATCCTTCTCTTCATCTGATTTCTAAAGGTCTGTTTTAGCTTATGAACCTCTTAAAAGCATTTATTTTTCAAAACCTTGTAATCAAACTCTTTGTAAAAATTAGATAATAATAACCACAAAATGGGTCCAGTTGTTTAAGCAAAATTCACTCCCAACATCTCTTTAATATTTTCATGTGATGAGATGCTCATCTCATGAGTGTTTTCACCTTTGTGCAAGTACAGTGTTACTCTATCTTCTTAACCACTTGAAAATTATTGCACTAGGACTCCATATTTCTTTCAGCAAGGACAATGTTCCTTTTATTTGAAACTTTATATTTTGTGTAGAAATAGTTTGTTGTGTTCCTGGCTTTGATGTCTGGGAAGGATGAAGAAAATATAATAATGACAACACAGAACAACATTCAAGCTCTGTTCAATTAGAAAAGATAGCTGTGGAAGTGATTGGTGTATTCAGTCTTTCCTGTAACCAACGTTTCTTGATCAGTTATATTTGTGGATCCTTATTCTCACAATTGCAGCAGGTAAACATTGTGCTTATTTTTACCTAGAAAATCAAGATACCTTAAAAGATGCTGCCTTGCTCCCATGTATCAGTTATCCTGTTCTACCAAACACACTTTTAGGTCAGGAACATTTGGGGCAATTCTGTCAGTCTTGAAATGAATGACTGGATGAATCAGGGTTCATATTGAATATCTACAGGAATGAATACCTGGAGCTGTAGTAAGAAAACTTGACATCCTTTCAATCTCTGGCATAGAAAAGCTATCTTAATTTAAAAGTTGCGAGGAACTATAATTTGCCCAAACTTTCAAATGTCAAATGACAAACCCACACCCTCGATGGTACTGAACGCAAACAACCAAACAACTATCACTGAAAGGACAAAAGGTTTACCCTACAAAATTCTTCTAAGGCTAAATGCCTGCAGGTGTCTGGCTAGCCAAACCATCCTATTAAGTACGTTGCTTAAAAGAGAGGACTCTAGCTTCAACAAAGGAGAAGATACTCTCTCTGATCATATTAAGAAAATATATAGAATAACTGGCAGCAAAAAGTTTTGGTGTGTTCTACACTGTGAAAGAAGACTTTTAAAAAAGTCACGGACAGCTTGATTTCATCTGTTACTAATACTTTATGAAGAACAAAAAGTTAACTCTGAGTGTTTTAGGATAGGAATAAGAGATCAGCTGTACTCTTTATCTTTTCGATGACAGAGGACAGTCTCTATTATAAGTGTAATACCAAAAAAAAAAAGAAAGAAGCAGTTTTTCAGCAAAAGCTAGTTATCCAAAATGGCTGGTTCAACTCCAATAACAGTGAGTTATTTTGTGGCAAGTTGACAATATGTATTGTGCGGATCATCCTTAGATTTACTTTAGATATAATCAGTGAAGTTAATCAACTTCTGTTGCATATTATCCAGTCTTAAGAGAATAGAAGATGTTGAAAAAACAAGTACCGATTCAATAGATCTTCAAATACAACAACCCTAAGATTCCAGAACTAAATGTGATAGATCTTAGAACACACAGTGAACGGAATTCTAGCTGGGAGTCATTTGTCCCAGCAACTGACTCTCTCAGATATGACTATACACAAGATTACTGTTTCTTTCTTTGTTGAAGACATTTGGAATTATTGACTAGCTAAACCATAGCTAGATCCTTAGAGAGTTAGGGGCAGGTGTGTCAGTTGTGCTGGAAATACACTCTGATCTTGAATTTTAAAATAAATGTATCTATAGTAGTCAAAGAAGTATTTAATGAGTTATAAAATGATAAAAGTGGCTAAAAGAAACTACAAACAAGATATAACTTTCATTTTGCAACACCCGCCACAGTGGTGGATGAGAGAAGAACCTGCAGCTACTTGACAAGGTTGTGATAAGTTTGCTACTGGTAGGAGATGTCAGTTTTACATTTGTTTAGCTAGTGAGGAAGATGTAATAAATACTGTTAAGGTGCATTTCTCATCTCTGTATTTGGGGTTGAAGCTTATTCCTTGCTGTTACTAATGGAAGAGCAAATCAATCATCGAAAATGCTTGCCATGATCTTAGAGTTATTATATTTTGAATGCTATGACAAACTTTTGGTACAAAGCAATTTTAATTAACTGAGACAAAGTTTACATAATTATGACAAATAATGTGGCGGCTATTTTCACTGAACTATATAAATATTTTATGAGTTTAAAAGATGTCACTACAGTGTTATCATCAAGCATTTCATCAAACTTTTAAGTCTCTGCTTCCTTAGACTGATTTTTATCCTTACTGCCATAAAGATAAACTACTATATAAAGCTTTCTGAAAAATCAAGAGGTATTGGAAGAATAGTGAACTTAAAAAAAAATGTCATCATTGTGCTAAAAAGGGATGTATTTGATTCCCAGAAACTACATTATTGGTAATTATCCATTATACAATTTTACTTTGTGAACATTCATTACAGTTTTGTAGCTTAACTAAATAGTATAAATAAAATTATAATGTAGTGTACCAATAGCTTACCAAGCATGTTGTTTGAACTTCTGCTAAATATAGAATTATAGATGTGTTCAGGGGTGTGTTAAATTTCACATTGTAAAAGCAAAACTAAAAGTCAAGAAATTTGATGCTTTTGAACAAGATAAATTGGATACTATTGTACTTATGATCTTGTTGAAAGTGAAAACCTCATTATAATCATGAGACAGTATCATATAAACTGCAGATTCAGACTTTCTGCCACATACCCGATTAAGCCTCTTGAAAAAAAGGTAAAAGTTATTATACACGAAGGAATAACAAATAGGTATTATAGATAAGATATGAAAATAGATATAAATTGTAATTTTTTCATATAAAAGAGCAGAAAAAATAAACTTAAATTAGTCATACAATATTGTTAGCATTGTTTCCCCAGTTATGATAGCTGCACTATTCTTTCTTTAAATGCTAGCAAATGATTATAAAATTTGTATGCTATTGAAAAAATTTCATGTCAATAAATTATAACTATCTATGTGCATGTGTGCAAATGTAAACATTAGAACAGTATTAGAATAAAATCAGTTTACTCTATTCTATTTTGTATACACCTATATACATGCATATATGCATAAATACATGCATACATGCAAAAATACATATATATATATACATGTATTGCAGTCTCTGGTATATAAAGCAATATCTTCGTTTCTACTTGTTTTTTTTTTTTTTTTTTTTTTTACTAAATAAACAGGATGAGAACATTACAAAGCCCCAAGAAGAACTAAGTTTAAATCTCATTTTGAGTCTGGATAATGTTGTGGAGATAAAAGAAAGACCAATTACAGGGAACAGAAAGGATTTTTAAATTTCATTGGCCAGGGAGTAATTGTAGGGAAATAATACAGATATTAAGATACACTGCCTACATCCAATGTCTGGGTAGCATCACTTAAGAACTGATGCCATGACTACATTACTCCCATTCTTTCATTTTCCTAATCTTGTTTCTCTATTGTATGTGGTGGTAGTGGAATGATGAGACAACTTATACTATTTGTTTTGGTCACTGATTCTGTCAAAACAGAACCTGATTATGATGTAAAAACACATATTTTTTTTGTCTTGGAACTTGATGTTTTCAGTAAAAAGGATGTGTATTTCCTTTTTAGGAAGGAGATATAAAGATACTTTATCCAAGGAAGGAAGGTGAGCCAAGTATTCAGTGATATTGTGTGTTAGGTTTTTTTATTGAAAAAAATGAAATGCCATGACCAAAGAGCAAGTTGGGAATGGCAGGGTTTATTAGACTTACATGTCAGTATTGCTGTTTATCACTGAGGAAAATCAGTATAGGAACTCAAAATTAGGCAGGACCACAGAAACGGGAATAGAGGCAGAAACCATGGAGGGAAGCTGCTTATATGCTTGCTTATATGCTAACCATGGATTGCTTAACCCACCTTCTTTTAGAACCCAGGATTAGCATCACAAGAATGACACAACCCACCATAGGCTGGATCCTTATCAACTGATGACTAATTGAAAAAAATGCCTTACAGATTGATATCATTGAGGCATCTCTTCAACTGATGCTCCTTCCCCTCTGATGACTCTAGTTGGTGTTAAGTTGACACACAAAACCAAACAGTACAACTTGTCAGTTCATCACTCTTGGAACACTTTTCACCCTTGTTAACTTGATACAGAAAAACATCACAATTAAGCCATGGCCCTTTCTTTCTTACTCATCTTCAAGATCTCACATTAAGACTATAAATAGCTTCAAAATTTGTAAACTGATATTTCTTTTTTGTTTCCTGTCACCCAGACCTGAATAATCACACAAAACCTATATTAATTATAACATTGTTTGATCAAGCATATTCCTAACTAACTCTTATGTCTTAAGTTAACCCGTTTCAATAAGTCTGTATTGCCATAAGTCTGTGACTTACTGGTAAGCTTCGGGAATCTTTCTCCTTCATCAGCTACATGGGATCTCTCTCCTTCATTGGCTACTTGGTGTCTGCCTGGCTCTATCTTCTCTCTTACTGTATTCAGTATAGTTTTTCTGCCTACATATATTTTGTTCTTTCATAGCCAAATCAGCTTTTTTATTAACCAATGAAAATAAGGCATACTCATAGCATACAGAGGGGAAATCCCACATCATCTCCCCTATTCTGTCTAAATAAAAAGGAAAGGCTTTAACTTTAACATAGTAAGATTGCATATAATAAAACATGTATCAAGCAAGAATTACATTTATAATATGTAGCCTATTTGTATCTGGAAAGTTTCATATCTAATCTATCTTTTATCATAACTGAGGAAAGCTGAAACTATTTGTCTTCAACTCCATCAAAGAACTCAGAAAGATGTAATATTAACTAAGTAAACAAGAAGTGTATTGTAAACAACTTCCAAAACTCTAGAAGTGATAGAAACATTTTGCTGCCTAGACAGTCACCCAAAGTTTTTCTGTACTATTAAGGCGTCCATCCTCAACCTAAAGGCCCATAATATCTGGCAGACTTTTCTATGAATCAGTAAGTTTGAAAGACTGTTTTGCCTATATAGACAGCTTGTCAATCACTTTCTTCTGTGTCCTGCATAATGTCTGGAAGACTCTTTTATAAAGCAGGAACCCTGAAGGAACTCTTACTTTTGTTAGAGAAGTTCAATAGTCACTTTTCTGTAGGTTCCAAATGTTCAGTTTATACAGAATATCATCAAGTAGTCCAGGCAAGAGCAGTTTCTTGTCTAAATAGCTAACCTTGTCACATTGAAGGCAAATTTCATAACAAGTTTCTTTGATGCCCGCCAACCTCTCCAAAGTAATTGGTTCTCCTAGAAGCAGACATATCTCACTGTTGAGAAAAATCAAAGTTCTTTAAACATTTTAAATACCATATTCAGTAGGTATTTGAAGTATTGAAGATTATTTACCAAAAATATATCTTTATATATCTAGAAAGCCTAATTAAGATGACTAAAGTTTGGTTATTATAGATGACTATCTGTTAATCTATATAATAAAATTGACCTTATATTTGTA
Source organism: Alexandromys fortis (assembly GCF_014885135.2). NCBI lineage: Eukaryota > Metazoa > Chordata > Mammalia > Rodentia > Cricetidae > Alexandromys > Alexandromys fortis. The sequence goes on from NW_026068198.1 coordinate 938,294, forward strand.
CTAATAGACTAAAATCCAACTAATATAAAAGGACCTTATATTTGTACTAATAGACTAAAATCCAACTAATATAAATTGACATTATATTTGTACTAATAGACTAAAATCCAACTAATATAAATTGACCTTATATTTGTACTAATAGACTAAAATCCAACTATTATAAATGAAAAAAGACATTTATAAACAATCATTTTGAGAAATTTGTACATAATTTTCTCCAAACTGCTTCCTCCTGTTTGTTGGGAGAATTGTTCTTAGAGTTCATGGAGAACATTGTTGGGGGTTTCTTGTTTCATCAAACCATGTTAGCATGGAAGGAGATTACAGGCTTGCATTTTCTTTGGAAACTAAAACAGAATATCTTTTCCAAAGTAACATCCTTATATTCAAATTTTGAAGTCAAAATATCTTTAATATATATGTTGGCTTATCTTATTGGCCCATAGCATGAAATGTCTCTCAATACTTAGTTTCTTCACAGTCAAAAACTTCAAGGAAAACACAATAATATACATAATCTAGACTTTCTGTGTCTTTTACATCTTTATGTGGCTTATTTTTCTTNTTTAACATCCCCCAGAATCAAATGTTTTTCACCAGATAATTCATTAACAGTCAAAATATGTAAAAAAGTGCAATAATATACATAATCCATACTCTTTCTGTATATTCCATCTTTGTGTTGTAGGTGGAAACTCATGATTTATTTCCAAGCTGCCCAGATGTGAATAATCACACAGAAACTTTATTAATTATAGTATTGTTTAGACAATGATTCATGCTTCTTATTAACTAACTCTTAAATCTTAAATTAACCCATTTCTATTAATCAGTGAATCACCACGAGGCTGTGAACTACCCATAAGGTTCTGACTGGCAATTTATGTCTTTTTCCTTCAGCAGCTACATGGTGTCTCTTTGACTCTACCTACATTTTCTCTATATCTCTATTTAGATTTCCTGCCTCACTTTACTCTACTAAACCATTGGCTGAAACACTTTCTTTAGTAACTAATGTAATGAAACATACTAATAGCTTACAGGGGAGAATACCACATCTTTATGTGGCTTATTTACTCTATTTATTTTTAATATTTTTTATATTATCTTTGCCACTTTATTAAATTTTACCCTTTTTTCTCTCTCCTAAGCCCATGTATATTTATCTAACACAATGACCCATGTAGAGGTCTTTCTTGTCTGAATATGTCCTTTCTGTGTATCGGTAATGTTATTTTGACCAGGAGCCTTTTTAAAATGACAATGGCACTGGGTTTTGATCCTACTTCATGTTCTGGCTTTGTGGGAGCCTAGCAAGTTTGGATGCTCACCTTCCTAGACCTGGACGGAGGGGAGAGGACCTTGGACTTTCCACAGGGTAGGGAACCCTGACTGCTCTTTGGACTGGAGAGGGAGGGGGAGAGGAGTGAGGGGAGGGGGAGAGGAGAGGGAGGAGGGGGAGGGAAATGGGAGGCTGGGAGGAGGCAGAAATTTTTGTTCAATAAAAATAAATAAAATGATAAGCAGCATGGCTAGCACTAAAGCTGTGGCTTGCCTTTTAGATCTGTTAAAGACAGGTGATTGAAAGAAATCCTACACTAGGTCAGAATTGAGTATAATAAAGGGTCATTTATTTAGGGATAGACTCACAGATTACAGTCCTCTGCATGAATGGGGAACAGGAACCAAATCACACAACTGCAAGAATGAGGGACATGAGCTTTACATTTGCATACTGTATAAGAAGCCACACCCAAGTGAGTGGGTAACTTAAAGTCTACTGGGTGTACTAGTTTCTATAGCACCTCCTCCTTTTATGTAAATAAGAAAGTTGCAAGCCTAATGCAAATTTATATACAATAAGAACAAATATTAGTCATAAAAATTAGAATTACAACCTGCATAAACAATATCACGCAAGAAACATGTGATAAATGTTTCAATAATTATCCTACTATCCTAATGAGTATATGTCTTGTATTATAAATAACTTGGCCAAGTCATTAGAGGAAAGTAATGACAACTATCTAGTCTTCAAACCCATCAAAAACCCAAGAAGGGAAATAATATTACTTGAGTAAACAGGAAGTGCAATCAAGAACTTACAAAATGTGCAACAATTAAGAGAGACAACTGCCTACCTGAGCAATCACCCAAAGTCTCATTTACAACATTGGAGCTACCAAATTTGGCTAAGGTCTAAAACAACTGAGAGACCATTTTCAGAGGCAGGAAATTTTTCAGAACTGTCTTACCCTGCCTTGGCAAGATTTGACAGTCCTTTTCCTTGTGTCCTGCTTATCCATTTATGGATACCATATACCTTGTCAGTGGCTGAGGCAGGGCAGTTCCTTGCTCAAAGGCCACTTTTGCCAAGAAGAAAACAACTCCAATTGGTGCTCACCATTGTTTTGGGAATAAATTGGGGCTGCCAGGATCAATTGTGTCTCATTTCAAGAGAACCCTTAGGAATTTAAATGCCATATTCTACAGCTCCTTGAAGAAGTTGAAGCTTATTTATCCATGCATAATACAATCTCTATGTATCTAAAGAACCATATTAGTCTAACTATAAGTATGACAAACATGGATGGTTATTGACCTATAATTCTTAATACATATATAAATTAAAGACTAAGAATTCATATTAGAATATTAAAAAATCTTTAAACAACTTTGTAACAAATGAGGACAATTATCTCAAAATGTAAACAATATATAAGTATCTTGACCAAAGGGAGAAATTTACATTGTAATATGATAAATATATCTTAAAATTGTATCAATATACAAAATTTCTTAAGAAGTGGAAACATGCATGCATGCATACAATATGACAAAATAACTTTGCCAAGACATACAAATATTGTAGATGAAAATAGGAACATACTCAATATAATTTAAGTTTGTATCAATATACAATAATCTGTAAAAATGTAAATAATTGCTCACAAGTATTCACTCTATTAATCACCATTATTATTAGTGTGTGTAAGTTCACACTGATCTATTATCAAATCTGATTTTTTCCCTTTTTAAAAGATATCCCTGAGCTTACATAATTTCCCCCCCCCAACTCCCAATACTATAACAATTATAATCAACCCCTAAGTGATGTCCCTAACTCTGAGGACAAACTTTCTTGGGAGAGGGAATGTTGTCTTCTAGAATTACTTCCAGCTGTCATGGGGGCGATGTTTGTTCTATAAGATCCTTGAAAGTAAAATTATGGTTAAGTTTCAAGATTGCTGTCTGGTATTATTGCAAATAGTCTCTGAGTATTTGGTAGGGTTTTTCTGAGGTTTCTATGTTGAGTTCATGCAAGAACATTATAAAAAAGTACACCAAAATGGGTCTTATAGTAGCCCTATCAGCATCATGATGTCATGTCAACAAGGTGGAGTTATTGTTGTGGGGCCCCCATCTTCTTCCTGGAAACTTCAAAGTTACTGCAGGAGAATTCAATGTTCATTGTGGAAAACTAAATATTATTTGTAAAGACATATATATGCAATTATATACCATAGAAACTAAAATAGGTATAAAGAAAGATAAATTTTTTCTAAATTCTTTTTTCTTTCTGTCCCATATAGTGGCTCCTGACATGAGACAGGAATTTTTATTTTAACAACATGGTTGGATTTAGAGAAGGACAGAGCCAGTGTCCAACTTCAAAGACAGCTTTGATTTTTAAGTGATTAGTGATTTTTTTTATTTATTATTCAGAGATTCTTACCCTTAGATTACATGTCTTCACAAGTGATAGTTCTCTTTGCTTGGTGATGCCATCTGGATAATTATCTTTTCTCTTTAGGCATCTAGATGTCAGCATCTCTTTCTGAAGCATCTTTCTGAAGATGAATATTGTCCTGCAAAGACAAGAACAGAACCCTGCCCCTACCCTTATGAGGTTTCCTTATGACCTGTATTGTTATTACCTCTGTGAATGAGCAGTCATTTCTTTCTCAAGAGAGTTGACTTTTTCAAACTAAATCTTTATTAATTTTGATGATATCTATAACTTTTCTTCTTCTGTTGAAATAAGAGCAAAAGCACATTTCCTAGCTTCATTTGTTAAGTCAACACATCCTTGAAATACACTGGGTGATTTAATTCAAAAGACTTTTCTATTATCCAATGTTTCTCTGTTGCTGTTGTCCCTTTATCATTAGTTTTAAGAAAATTCAAGGTCAATAAAGCATTATGTAATCTATCTCTAGGAGTATTTTCCAGCACTTTCTGTTTGTTTAACATATCCTTTATAGTTCAATTTGATCTTTCAATAATTATTTGACCTGTAGGATTGTGTTATATAACTGTAATATGCTTTATATTATAATAAGCAAAAACTTTAATTTTCTTAGAGACATATGCTGGACCATTATTTGTCTTTGTTCAGGTATACTCATGATGATCATAAGTTCTAATAAATATGTGATTACTGACTCAACCTTTTCTGAGCTCAAAGGAGTTGCCCACTGAAAACCCAAATAAGTGTCAATGGTGTGGTATACTGAAGAGAGATGAAAGGATGCTAAAAAGAAATCCCACACTAGCTCAGAAATGAGAAATAGATATTTATTTAGAGGTAAACTCACAAATCAGAATTCTCTGCTTGAATAGTTGAATCCCACAATCCAACAGTCTGAACAGCATCAGGTGAAAAGAAGGAAGAAGAAAAGTGATGGATGCAGGTTCTGTGTTCCTTGTATCCCTAATCTTTCAAACACCATTATCATGAAGGGAGTTTGGATTTTGTCAAATGGTTTTACAGCACTGAATGAAATGATCATATGTTTTTTTCTTCAATTTATTTATATGGTGCATTACATTGACAGGTTTTTTGTATGTTGAACTATCCCTGCATCTCTGGGATGAAGCTGACTTGATCATGGTCGATGATTTTTTGACATGTTCTTAGATTTTGGTTGGCCATATTTTATTGAGTATTTTTGTATTTATGCTCATGAGTGAGATTGGTCTGTAATTCTCTTTCTTGATTTAGTCTTTGTATGGTTTTGGTAGCAGAGTAACTGTAGCCTCATTATAAAGTGTTTGGCGATGTGGAACACTTTGAGGAGTGTAGGTATTTTCTCTTCTTTGAAGTTCTGGTAGAATGCTGCACCGTCCAGCCATTGGCTTTTTTTTTCTTTTTTTCTTTTTGGTGGTGTTTGATGCCAGCTTCTATTTCCTTGCAGGTTATAGGTCTATTTAAAATGTTCACCTAGTCTTGATTTGATTTTGGTATGTGGTACCTATCCAGAAAATTGTCCATTTATTTTATGTTTTCCAATTTTGTAAAGTACAGGTTTTTGTAGTATGACCTACTGATTCTCTGGATTTTTTCAGTGTCTGTTGTTAGATTTCCCTTTTCATTTCTGATTTTGTTAATTTGGATATTTTCCCTCTGTCTTTTGATTAGTTCAGACAATTCTTTGTCTACTTGATGATTTTTTCTTTATTTCATTGATTCCTTGTATTGCTTTCTTTGTTTCTATTTTATTGATTTCAGCCCTCAATTTGATTATTTCTTGTCTTCTACTCCTCCTAGGTGAGTCTGCTTCTTTTTGTTCTAGAGATTTCAGGTGTGCCGGTGAATTTCTAGTGTGAGCTTTTTCCACTTTCTTTATGTAGGCACTTAGTGCCATGAACTTTCCTCTTAGCAATGCTTTTATAGTATCCCATAGGTTTGGGTACATTGTGCCTTCATTTTCATTGAATTCTAGGAAGTCTTTTATTTCTTTTTTTTAGTTCTTCCTTGACCCAGGGGTGATTCAATGGACTTTTTTTTTTTAAATTTCCATATGTTTGTGGGCTTTCTGAAATTAGTATTGCTGTTAAATTCTAATTTTAAAAATTTTGATCCAATAAAATACAGTGTGTTACTCCATTTTTTTTATCTCTTGAAGTTTGCTTTGTTATTGAGTGTGTGGTCAATTTTAGAGAAGGTTCCATGAGGTGCTGAAAAGAAGGTATATTCTTTGATGTTTTTGTGGAACGTCCTGTAGATGTCTGTTAAGTCCATTTGAGTCATGATATGTGTTAGTTCCCTTATTTCTCTATTAGTCTGGTTGACCTGTCCATTGGGAAGATTAAGGCATTGAAATCTACTACTGTTAGTGTGTGGGGTTTGATGTGTGATTTAAGCTTTAATAATGTTTCTTTTAAGCATGTGAGCACTATCATATTTGGTGCATAGATGTTCAGGATTGAGACTTCATCTTGATGGATTTTTCCTGTGATGAGTGTAAAGTGTCCTTTTTTATCTCTTTTGATTTATTTTAGTTTCAAGTCTATTTTGTTGGATATTATGATAGCTACACCCACTTATTTTGTTGGTCCATTTGATTGGAAAGTCTTTTCCCAAGCCTTTACTATGAGATAATATCTGACTTTGAGGTTGAAGTGTGTTTCTTGTATACAGCAGAAGGATGGCTCCAGCTTTTGTATCCATTCTCTTAGCCTGTGGCTTTTTATAGGTGAATTGTGCCCAGTGATTGTCAATTCCTGATATTTTTCTTTGGTAGTGTGTGTGTTTCCCTTCTTTGAGTTTTGTTGGTGTGAGTTTATCTGTTTCCTTTGTTTCTGTGGGTACAGTTAACATCCTTGGTTTATGGCTATCCTTCCAGTAGTTTCTGTAGGACTGGATTTGTGGATAGGTATTGTTTAAATCTGTTTTTTCATTGACTATCTTGTTTTCACCATCAATGGTAAATGAGCGCTTTGCTGGGTATAGTAGTCTGGGTTTGCTTCTGTGGTCCCTTAGTGTCTGTAACACATCTGTCCAGGACCTTCTGGTTTTCATGGTTTCCATTGAGAATTTGGGTTTAATTCTGATAGGTTTACCTTTATATGTTACTTGACCTTTTTCCTTTGTAGCTTTTAATAGTCTTTCTTTATTCTGTATGTTTTGCATTTTGATTATTACATGATGAGGTGATTTTCTTTTTTATCCAGTCTATTTATTGTCCTGTAAGCTTCTTGAACCTTCATAGGGATATCCTTCTTTAGGTTGGGAATGTTTTCTTCTATGATTCTGTTGAATATATTTTCTGTGCCTTAGAGTTAGAGTTTTTCTCCTTTTACTATCCCTATTAATCTTAGGTTTGGTCTTTTCATAGTGTCCCAAATTTCCTGGTTGTTTTGTGTTAAGAATTTGTTAGATTTAATGTTTTCTTTGACCAATGAATCTATTTCATCTATTGTATCTTCAACCCCTGAATTTCTCTTTTCCATCTCTTGTATTCTTTTGGTTATGCTTGCCTTTATAGTTCCCATTCATTTTCCCAGATTTTCCACTGAGCCATATCATCAGCCCTTTGTTTGTGTTTTTTTTTTTATTGCCTCTATTTCAGACTTTCTTTCTTGAACTGTTTGCTTTACCCGTTTGATTTTTTTTTTTTTTTTGGATTTCTTTGAGAGATTTATTTTTCTTCCAATTTTTGGTTTGTCTTTTCCTTTATTGTTTTGTGGGAGTTTTTTATTTCCTCTTAAGGTCTCCATCATCTTCATAAAGTTATGTTTAATTTATTTTCTTCTGCTTCTTCTGAGTTAGCATGATCAAGTCTTGTATTACCACTGGGTTCTGGTATTACTGTTTTGCTTTAAGCTGTTGAATGAATTCTTGCATTGGCTCCTATCCATCTTTTCCTACAATCGATGCCAGCTGTGTCTTACCATTTAAGTCCAATCTTTGAGGTAGCTGCCTCTGTCTTGGTCTGCTATGCACTGTCTGTGTCTCAGGGGATTTGGAGTAGCCTACCTGCAGGAAACTTACCTGCTGGCTGTCTATAGAACCTGAGGAAGGTTGGGAGGGTATTGGCTGGAGGAGCAGAAGGACCTCCCGCAACTTGAGGTTTTGCCCCTGTATGGAGGTCCTAGAGAGTGGGGTGTCCTGCTGGGTGTTTGTTCACTCATCTATCAATCCTCTTTGTGTGATAGCAGGCTAAATTTCAGAGTTCCACTGAGGTTGCTGGGGGGATAGTCAAGTTTTGGGGCAGGGTATTATTAAGTGTAAAATAGTGTGAATTAAATCTACAGTCTAATGTGACAATCCACAGAATTCTTTTTATTAAGAAAAGAAATAAAAATAACACATTCATGAATATAGAATAAAGTGGGGCAGCTGCCTTTTCCTCCACTAGAGAAGGATGGGAAAAACTCCAGATCAGGTCACCAAGCTGGCATCACGAAGCCTTTGATGTCCAAAAAAAGATTGTGAACTCTGTCCTTAGTTCTTATCCAGTCAAGTACCCAGAGCAGACTATGCCCTTAGGGCTAGTCACCCCAATACCCTTAGTTAAGTTGACTGAGTTACCATAACAACAGTCAACACAGAAAAAATATTATTCAACGCTTAATTAGAAAAAAAATTATCTTATCTTGTCTATTTTAAACATGCACATGATGTTTCATATCTATCTGGTGGTAAAAGAAAAATAGAAAGAGAAATTGAGCCAAGATAAAAAATATCATAACTCATGAAAAATAGCATCTTTTACAAGTCTTTTAATTGATCTAAAATTAATTAATGTTTTATGGCATTTCCAAGATAGAACTAACTATAACTAAGCTCTAACTATAACTAAGCTCAGAATATCTTCTCTTTTTTATGTGATTTTGATTTTATTAAGTTAAACACAGCATTTCTCTCAGTAATAGAATTGCATCTATTTGTTTGAAAACCCTATAGATTATGATTGATGTAAAATTACACAAAATCATGAATCATGAAATCCAACTATTTCCCATAGCTGGCACATTGACATTGTTTTCTTTCTTTCATTGTTTTTGCAACCCACCTTATCACTGTTTACTCTTCTTCCTCTCCTTCCAGTCCCCTCCTCCATCCACATCCCAGTTTCTATTCAGTGGAGGGCAGGCCTCCAATGAGTATTAACCAAACAAAGCATATCAAGTTGAAGGCTGCACTAGGGAGCCTCATATGAGAATATGGGTTCCAAAAGATGACAAAGGAGTCAGAGAAAACCCAAGCTCCTTCTGTTGAGAGTCCCACAAGAGGACCAAGCTACACAACTGTAACATATATGCAGAAGTTCTAGTTCACTCCTCTGCAAGCTTCTTAGTTCTCAGTTCCATCTCTGTGAGCCCATACAAGCCCAGGTTAGTTGATTGTTTTTTTTTTTTTTTTTTTTTTTTTTTTTTTTTTNTTTTTTTTTTTTGTGTGTGTGTGTGTGTGGTTCACTTGACCTCTCTGGCTCATAAAAGTTTTTCTTGTCCTCCTCTGCAGGATTCTCTGAGCTGAGCCTAATGTTGGGCTGTGTGTCTCTGCATCTGTTGCCATTAGTACCATTAATACTTGAATGAAACCTCTATGATGACAATTGTGCTAGGCAAAATCTGAGTATTGCAGAATATCATTATGCATCATTACCTTGACTTTTTTTTTTTTTTTGCCAGTTGTGTCTGTTCTATCGTAGGTCTCTGGGCCCTCTGTCCTCTCGGTACTTTCCCTACATGCAGTGTTAGGGTTGGGAACCTTCTTGTGGCATCTCAATTTGGACCAGTCATTAACTGACTGTTCCTACAATTTTTGTGGTACCTCTACTCCAACAAATCTCATACATAGTACAGATTGTAGGTTGAAGTTTATGTGGCTAGGTTGGTATAGCAGTCTCTCCACTGAGAGAGTCTTATCTGGTTACAGAATATTACCAAACTTTTAGGATTCATATCCTCCATTGTTAGGAGTCATAGCTAGAGTCATCTTCATAAATTCCTGAGAATTTCCATATTCATTGAATAAAATAATGCACATAAATGGTTGAGGTCCCAAAACATTTAGCAAAATAATCTAAAACGTACTCACAATAAAAGTGTATGAATAAATATATCCAATACTCTTGAATTATCTTATTTTAATTTGATACTTTCATACATGAATATGTTTGTCAAATTCACCCTCATTTCATCCCCTATAATTCCTTCTATACTGCCACTACCACTATCCCCTCACAACTTTACAAACGATTTTAAATCCACTGGTGATTTAACTTTACTAATATTATGTATTTTCTGACTTTTTCACACAATGTTATTCTGAGGATATTTAATGTATTTAGAAATAATTTGTTTTTGAGAAAAATACATGACAAAGTTGTTCTTTTTTATTTATTTATTAAAGATTTCTGTCTCTTAAGTTGCTCTTAACACATGAAGTTGCCTAAACTAACCATCAACATCTATTATTGTCAAAAGCCATTGTAATTTTCTTTTAAACTTTGCAGAACTACTTGCGCTCTCTCTCTCTCTCTCTCTCTCTCTCTCTCTCTCTCTCTCTCTCCCCACATGTGTGTATCCATATATTCTTATTTTCAAAATTTATTTGATTGTACATTATATCAGCTATTCAATGTGGATGCTGAGAATCTAACACTGGTTCTGTGGAAGAACAGTACACATTCTTAACTAAAGAGCTCTCTCTCCCATCCTTGTCTATCTTCTTACTTAAGTTTTAACAGAGCACACCCATGTGCATTTACTTACTTTTTTCGCCCATCGAAGATTTGAGTCTACATAGAGTTCAGTGTTTCAGTGAATAGTCTAGGACTCGGGAAACTAAATTTACTTACCATCTTGAGCTTCATAGAACAGTTCTCTGATACTGCTTTCATAAGTTTTTGAAAAAGTTTTTTTAATTATTCTAAGAGTTTGAAACTCTTTTGGGTCTCTGAATATTTAGCATGTTATATTCAAATAAAATATTTTCTATTCTTACTTTATTTTATTCCATTCTCTTTGTCAATGTCAGTACAATAATACTAAAATATCAATACAAAATAATGGTTATGGTAACAAAATTCCTTTGTGCTTTTCTTAAGTAAAGAAAAATAAAATTTATTTTTCACTATTAATCATATATTTGATTTTTGATACCTTTATAAGGTATCCATAAGTACTTAGTGCATATATTTATCTTTATTGTTTAATAAGGATGTTAAGTATATGAAATGTAGGTGAAAACCTACAGAGTCAATCATATCTAATTTTTCTATTTATCAATGTAATAAAGTACATAAGTAATCATCTTCATTTCTATACATTGATATGCTAGTATTAGCCATTAGAATTAGGAAAAAGAAATAATAGCATTATAAATATTATCAGATCTGAAAAAAAATCCCTTTAGAACTTTACCATTTTTTTTGTTTGTTTTTGTCATTGATTTCTATTGAGCTCTACATTTTTCCCTGCTCCCCTTCCTACCTTTCTACTCCCTCTTTCAGCCGCCTTCTCCCAAGGTTTCCATGCTCCCAATTTACTCAGGAGATCTTGTCTTTTTCTACTTCGCATGTAGATTAGATCCATGTATGTCTCTTTTAATATCCTCATTGTAGTCTAAGTTCTCTGGGATTGTGTTTTTTGGGCTGGTTTTATTTGCTTTATGTTTAAAAACCACCTATGAGTGAGTACATGTGATAATTGTCTTTCTGTGTCTGGGTTACCTCACTCAAAATCATGTTTTCTAGTTCCATCCATTTTCCTGCAAAATTCAAGATGTCGTTTTTTTTTCCCCGATGTGTAGTACTCCACTGTGTAAGTGTACCATATTTTCCTTATCCATTCTAATGTCGAGGGGCATTTAAGTTGTTTCCAGGTTCTGGCTATGAGAAACAAAGCTGCTATAAACATAGTTGATCACATGTCCTTGTGGTAAATTGAGCATCCTTTGGATATATACCCAAAATTGGTATTACTGGGTCTTGAGGAAGGTTGTTTCCTAATTTTCTGAGAAATCGCCACAATGACATTCAAAGGGGCTGTACCAGCTTGCATTACCTCTAGCAATGCAGTAGTGTTCCCTTTACCCCACAATCTTTCCAGCATAAGTTGTCATCAGTGATTTTGATCTTGGCCATCCATTGGGGATGGAATTTCAGAGTTGTTTTGAATTGCATTTCTATGAAAACTAAGGATGTTATACATTTCCTTAAGTGTCTTTCAGCCATTGTAGATTCCTCTGTTAAGAGTTCTCTGTTTAAGTCTGTACTCCAATTTTTATTGGATTATTTGTTCTTTTGGTGAACAATTTCTTGAGTTCTTTGTATATTTTGGAGATCAAACCTCTGTTTAATGTGAGGTTAGTGAAGATCTTTTCACATTCTGTAGTTTGTTGTTTGTCTTGTTGACCATGTCCTTTGCTTTACAGAAGCTTTTCAGTTTCAGTTGGTCCCATTTATTAATTGTTTCTCTCAGTGTCTGTAGGGCTAGGGTTCAAAGCAATGCCCATCAATATTCCAGCAATATTCTTCATAGACCTCAAAAGAACAATATTCAACTTCATATGGAAAAGCAAAAAAAAAAAAAAAAATAGCCAAAAAAAACNNNAAAAAAAAAAAAAAAAAAAAAAAAAAAAAAAAAAAAAAAAAAAAAAAAAAAAAAAAACAAACTTCTGGAGGCATCACAATTTCTGACTTAAAACTCTACTACAGTGCTACAGTACTGAAAACAGCCTGGTATTGGAATAAGAACAGACAGGTGAACTAATGGAACCGAATAGAAAACCCAGATATGCATCCACACATCTTCGAACACCTGATTTTTGACAAAGAAGTAAAAAAAAATATTAAAGGCAAAAAGGAAAGTATATTTAACAAATGGTGCTAGCATAACTGAATATCAACATGTAGAAGAATGAAAATAGACCCATCTCTATCACCATGCACAAAACTCAAGTCCAAATGGATCGAAAATATCAACATGATTTGAGAACCTTATAGAGAAAAAATTGGGAAATACATTTGAACACATTGGCACAGGAGACCACTTCCTAAATAACGCTTTACCATTTTCTATGCTCAGTCAAGTTTAAACATCATTGTATTTATAGTAATTATAATCTTGTTAGTAATTTTCATCAAAACTAATAAATTTTTGTACTTTGCTCAGACACATTCTTAAAAGTATTATCTTCAGTGGAAGAGTAATATTTATGAAGTATTTTCAAATGCAAACTATTTTTGTGTTTAATGTGCTCTAAAATGTACAAGTATTCTATGCTTTCCTATTAGAAAATATTTGAGTGAGATTTTTTTATTTTTTTTTTTAAAAATATTTATTCTTCTCTCATACAATGATACATCCTGACCACAGTGTCATCCCCTCACCACTTTCAGCTCCTCCACATCCCTTCTCCCCCGATCTCCCCATGAGAAATAGGATTTTCAGGGAAATCACCTGAATAAGCACAAGAGCACACAATAAGAGTAAGCACAAAGCCTCACCTCAAAGTTGTGTGAGGCAGAAAAGTTGAAGGAAAAGGGTCCCAATAATAGGCAAAATAGTCAGAGACATCCGTCCCTACTTCAACTGTTAGGAGTCACCCCAAAATACAAAGGCAACAATGACAACATGCAGAGAATGTAGGACAACTTAAAGATATTCTTTTTTATTATTATTTTTTACTATTTACTTTTCCAAATCTAAGTATCTTTACTTGGTAGTTTATATTAAGTTAGTTTATATTGGCTTTTTTCTTTTCAACAAATAATCATTTTCAGTTTTCTAATAACTCCAATGTCTTTAAAATTAAATATTTAAACAGGAAGATGGCTCAGTACGAAGTCTGGGTATTCCTTTGCTGCAATACATATACAGAGAAGGTTGAGTTGAGCAGACTATCAAAGAACCCAGAGTTTGAAGGCAGTTTTGAGCACCAACATTACTGGCTGGAGTTTGTGCCAGGTATTTGTGAATCTGAACTGGGATGGCAAGCCTCATCAGCCCTTGCTCCTGGAGTCTGAGTGGGACCTGATCAAAGCGTGCCTGGCAGAAGTCAGAGAAGCCTTGGGCAAAAGCCACCTGCAAGAATAAGTCAGCTCCTTAGTAGGCAGGACAAAGCCACATGATCTGGCCTGTGGAAAATTACCAGTACACTGCATGGTGGTCCAGCCAAATGGTGTGCAGTTGTGCACCAGGGGAATAGACCAGCTGTGGAAGAGTAATTCAGCTATGGAGGTGGGGAAAGGCCACAGAACTTTGGGGAATGGCCTAGCAATGGCGTGGACTCTGGCCTCAGGGATGCCAAACTGTTGCCATACAAAAGAGTTCCATAGCCGTCCAGAATGGAGTATAACAAAGATTTAATTATTAGGGGTTAAACTCACAGAAAGAGTAGTGATCTGCAGTCCTCTGTGTGTGCAAGGAACTGAAACCAAATCCAACAGCTAAAAGGGGCCTAATGCTTTACATCTGCATTTATAGTACATGAGACCATACCGAAAATGGGACAGTATCTTAAAGGATATTAGCTGAAAGAGTTCCCACAACAGTGGCTTCCTTATATTATGTTAAAAATTATTTTATTAAAATGGAAAATAATGGGGTATGCTTATATTGTATATATAGAAAATCATTACAGATTGCCATTGATATGTTTTACCTATTATATTATGAATTTTGCAAAGTTGTCATGTGGGACCATTTCAAATACGGAAATAATATTTAATATAGAAATACAGATGGTGCTATAATTTTATTTGGGCTATTCACATTTAAATTTACTTGATTAAAAAAAATGATAGATATAAGTTAAAAATGCTCAATGATATTTTATTTCTGTTCTCATGGATGTTCTTAAATCTCTGTGACTCTGTCTCTCCTCTCTCTGTATCTCCTCTCTCTCTGTCTCTCTCTCCCCTCCTCCTCCAACTCTCTCACCTCTATATCTCCCTCTGTCACTCCATTTCCTGTATGTTTATGTGTATATATTATATGTTTATACTTTTCCATAGGAGTCTGTATAGTTGAGATGGCAGGACATCTTCCTCAAGGCTTCTCAACCTTAGATTTGAGACAGTATCTCTCACTGAACCTGTGTATCACCATTTAGGATAGGTGGGACTATAGATACACACTGCCGTTATCAGATTTTATACGTGTGCTAAATAAAGGAGATTAGATTCAGGGTTCTTGTTTTGAAAAGAAAAAAAAAGGGGGGGGAACTGATGTGGAATAATGCTTTTGTACACTATAAATATTTGTTGCTTGTATTAGTTTAATAAAATGGTGATTGACCAGTTACTAGGCAGGAAGTGTAGGCAGGGTGACCAGACTAAGAAAATTCTAGGAAGAGGTAATGCCGAGAGTCAGTCACCACCCAGAAACAGAGGAAGCAAGACAAGAATGCCTCACTTAGAAAAGGTAACAAGCCATGTGGATAAACATAGACAAGAATTATGGGTTAATTTGAGTTGTAAGCGCAACTTAATAATAATCCTGAGCTAATAGGACAAACAGTATATAACTGATATAAGGTCTGTGGGTTTCTTTGGGAGTAAATGTCTGAGGGACTGGGTGTGACAGAAACTTCTGTCAACAAAAGTCACCCAAATATTTGGCAAGAATTTCCACATAAAGTTTGAGAAAGCTTAATAAAAAGGATTCTAGAGAAACAAGAATAGAGTCAAGTGCAGCTTCTTGGTAACCATCTTTTTTCTGGTAGGCTCTGTTTGCTAGAGGCAAGGAGATGCACAGCTCTTTTAAGAAAGACTTCGTGATATAACATTAGCTATAAGAAACTCACAGGTCTTTTAAGAGGCCTTGCTGTTGGAGGGAGCTGCTCATTAGTTTCCAGCTGCCCTGCTATCTTAGATGCAAAATAATCACAAAGAAACTGTATTAATTAAATTACTGCTTGGCCCGTTAGCTCTAGCTTCTTAATAGCTAACACTTGCATATTAATTTAACCCATTCTTACTAATCTGTATATTTTCATGTGTCTGTGGCTTACCGGGTAAAATTCCCAGCATCTGTATCTGGTGGCTCCATGTCATCTTTCTGACTCTGCCTTCCTCTTCCCATGCTATAGGTCAAGGCAATTTCTTTTTTCACTAACCAAAAAAAAAAAAAAAAAAAAAAAGGCAACACATAGACAGAACGACCTCACACACCACCCTGCCACCAAACATTTAATTGGTTTTTATAATCAGCCAGCAGCATGCATCTTGGTATGTGGTAAGGACCTTGAAACTCTACAGAGTTGTGACAATATAAATGAATCCCACCAGTACCTCTGCCATGAAGTTAGACTCTCAGAAAGCTAAGGAACGGGGGCAGAGTTAGCTGCCAAAACAACAACTTTAATTCTAGCCATGCTGCTTAGCAGATTAAAGACTTGTGTACTCAGTAAAAGATAGAAATATACAGTAAAGACAGATTCAGATGTAAAAAGTAAGCATCTAAATGACTTACAGAGTATTTAACAATATATGTAGGTTCGTGAGAGAAAAAAAAATTATAGAGAACATCCTTAAAAACATAGAGAGAGTAGTTAGGTGTGGTGGCCCACACCTTTAATTCCAATAATTGGTAGGCAGAAAGGTAGGTAGATCTCTGTGAGTTCAAGGCCAGTCTGGTATACAGAGTGAGTTCGAGGATAGCCAAAGATACACAGAAAAGCCCTGACTCAAATAATCAAAAACTAATACATAAAAATAATAGAAATAGAGTAAAAAAAAGTCATCTAAAGATGGAAAATGCACAGAAAATATGGATACTCTATGCTATTGTGTTGTCTTTGAATTTTTTGACTGCTGAGGAAGGAACAACAGCTGCTAAAATACATTTGATTATAAATGATGCATCCAAAGAGAATAGGTTCTCAAAAGCCAGTACAAGCAGTAGGGATAAATCTTGGTGCTACTGCAAGTGGCCCCTCAGTCTACTCCAGCTGTGTAATTGTCAACCATATTCAGAGGGACTAGTTTGGTTCTATGCTTCTTCCTTCCCTCTTTGGTAGGTTTTGGTTAACTCCCATTTGCTCAGACAGACTGCTTCAGTGGGTGTACCTATCATAGCCTTGACCTCTTTGCTCATATTCTCTTCCTTCATACTCTGCAACTGGACTTTGGGAGCTCAGGAAGGACATGGATTTTATTGTAAGATAAATGTGATTACTTTTGTAATTGTCAACTTATTTGAGTATAGAATCATCCAGGAAATGGCTGTTTAGGCAAGCCTGGGTGGGATAATCTTGCTTATTTTTGGTGGTATAGGAAGTCCTACTTCAAGTTTGGGCAAGGATCTTCACAAAGGATTTTGACCCTCTGAAAATGGAAAAATAGAGTTGAGCAATAGCCTACATTCATGTATTTCTGCTTCTTGAATGTATATAAAATGTGGCAAGTTGCTTCAAGCTCCTGATGTTTTGACTTCTTTACCATGATGAAAGACTTTGAACTTTCAGGTAAAGTAAACCCTTTCTACCTTAAGCTGTTTTGGTAATTTTTTTTAATTACACCAACAGGGAAAAAAATAAGATAATAAGTAACACAGAAATAATCTACATGTGGAATTACTACTATCTAGCTTATGTTGGATTCAAAAAACACTTCATTATAATATTGATACATTCATTACTAAGTGGCTACAGTTCTTGGTGTTGTAAACATTCTGTACTATAAGTTTTAATATCATTAGACAAGAGATATCCTACACACTGTCTTCTTTGTACATAAGATCTTAAAAGTTAACATTAAATTCATTCTTCCTATGTGTGTTGGGGTCAACTGACCTTCTCAACAGAAGAATAACATAACCCATGTCTTCATATTCAAAATTTATATGACTGCATTTAATTTTCAAAATGTGATTAACTGTCAGGTCTCTAGATATAAAGAAGCTATAAATTAGAACCTTTTAATTTTCCAAACTGAAGTGAAGAAAATACTTAAATGAAAGTCAATATAGTATTTTAGCCAATGTTTCTATTTCAACCAAGCTTTATTAAATAATGTGAGAGAGACAGTCTCAGACCCCAAGTTGAGGAAGTAGGCATCTTTGTTTTCAGAACACTCTATTCATATTGATTACTAACTGCTGGTTGATCAAAGATCCCCATCTCAGTGAAACCCTGCCTGACTTTCCATCTATCAATCAGCATTTAAACCAGATAAAATCAATTATGAATTTATCCACACTTGCTGTTCTTCTAGTCTGATACATATACAAATCTTCTTCCTTTTATGATGGCATGCATATCCAGTCCTCTGATCCTTCCCCAACTCCTGGAATTTCTTACCAACCTTTTCTAACCTGTCCATGTTCCATGCTTCAAGATTTGATGAAAGATGGACAGTATATTTGGATAGCAACATTTGGAAGTTTGGTTAACACAAAGATTCTTGGTAAACAAAAAGAGTTATCACCAATTTTGGGCTTGTGTCTGACTTGGCCCAAAGATCCCTCTAATTTAATAGAAATTTTTAGATGTTTTCTTATTTTCCAAATTTGAATTTTTTTTAACTTTCCAAGAAGTCTCAAGAAATAAACTTAACATATTTTGTGTATGGGTTCCCAGTATTATTAAGCAAGCAATTATGTTAATTGCAGATGAATTAGAATTAGGTACCCGATATTTTCAATTATTTCATCAAGAATTAAGGGACCTAGAAAGTGAAAACCTAGAATGTTATAGTGTAAGAGTTCTTTCTGTTTGTGTGTTGCTTTCATTGGTTAATGAATAAAGAAACTGCCTTGGCCTAGTTGATAGGGCAGAATTTAGGAAGGCAGGGGAGACAGAACTGAATGCTGGGACTAAGAGAGGTGGAGTAGGAGAAAGCTGCCATGGAGCCATCAGAGTCAGACCTGCTGAATCTTTCCTGGTAAGCAACTGCCATGTGGCAATACAAAGATTAATAGAAATGGGTTAAATTAAGATATGAGAGTTAGCCATAAGAAGCTAGAGATAATGGGCCAAGCAGTAATTTAATTAATACAATTTCTGTGTGGTTATTTTGGGTGTAAGCTAGCAGGGCTTCCAGGACAAACAAGCAAGCCCTCACCCTGCAACAATATTATTTATGAAGTTTAGAAATACATTAACTTGAAATGCATTGATTTCTACTAATTTATTAATTGAAATTTAAACCAGAAGTCAAAATATATGAAAACAGTATTTTCAAGTCAGGAACAAAATCATTTCTAACATATATGCCAAGTAGGACATTTGAAATATTAGTTGAATTTGAAACAAAAAGTATTTTAGGAACAGTTATTGGTACTACCTACAGTATAAATGGTTGAATACTAAAAGTTTCTAATGGCTCGAGTGTCACAAATACTTGCTGCTTATTTATAGTATGTTTATTGTCCATAGACCAGAAAGATAAAACAGACACTGTGATAACATCTGCTCAATTTCTCTAAATCAGTCTCTTACCAGCATGATCTTGAGAATTACACCATGTTTTCTCAGTGTATTTAGATTTTTAAAAAGTGATATTGAAAGAATAATTAAAAGTGTGTGGTTAGAAAGAGAAACAGAAATTATGAGACTAGGATTCCTAAAAATATATTGTTTCAATAATGTATTTTCTTAATACTTGAAATAGTCACAAAGGAATGATTAAAGAAGCTATACCTGATCTTAAAATAATAAAATATCCATGGTTTTTTTTTTTATTATGAGAGGAATGGTATCCCACAAAGAAATTAGAATGGAATATATATAGGCAAATTTGATAATATGGACACTTAATAGGAATGCTCAAGATAGAGATTTTAGCTTAGTTCAGAAGATGTGCGTAAATTGATTTCCCTCAACACTGCAAGTAAGTGTTAAAATCTCCCATGCTAGTTAATTACAGGGTTCATTCTCCTACTCTTTTCTGCCAATGGGCAGTGCAGTTGGAATTAAAGAGCAATCACCTTATAAAAAGAACTTAATATAGTTTACACTTCTTATTTATATCATCTTCTTAAATGCTGAAATGCTTCACTCAATATAGTATAACATAAGACTATTTTTATAAGTCTTGCTTATAAAACTGCAATCACAGTGCAATTAAAATGCCACTGCAATTAAAGTGTGTGCAATGGAACATTCAGAAATGTACACATGACTTTCTTTTATAACTGCCAAGGGAGACATTACATATTCTGTTCTCTCAACTTATAAGATTCATTTTGCTAACAAGGAAAGTTCCATACATACACAATAGCTTTAGTCACACATATGTACCCCTACATTTTTGTAGGGGTGTCATATGTTTATAAACACTCAAATAAAAATTTCACTGAGCTATAACTTGAAATTTGAATTACTACATGAAGGTAAAATTTAATTTGGTATGTTTTTATATTGTGTTTAATATTTGGTTTCTTTTTTGTTCCATGTGAGAAAAAAACTGAGTAACATCCCAATACAAGAAAATTTACTATCTGCTATACATAAGTTAATTTAATTGAGTCTCAAGGTCGATTGGCAAGGTAGTTCTCTTTTTTGGTCACATATGGGAAAAAGGATTATACCCAAATATGTGCTGACTTAATTGAGTAAGTTTCAGGATTGGAATGCAAATATGACTATGTTTAGTAGCAAAAGCTTCCTCCCATGTGAACTCCATTTTCCTATCATTATTTCCAATGTAAGCGGATGCATTGATTTGTTACTAGGTAGTACCTGAACAATAAATTCTGTTTGCATTTTTGGTATATTTCATTTAAATATACAAAGCCCTTATAGATGCCCTAGCTTCAAATTTTTATTTCATCTGATTTTACATTAAGGTACTGTGATTGAACTCAGAATTTCTTCCTATTTGGTAATATAGGAACTTTGCTACTAAACTACACCCCTAGTCTTTTAGTATTTATTTGAAAATAAAGGTTATAAACATACATTTAATTAAAGTGACTCAAGTTTTAAACAAGTGAAAAAACAGAAGAGGGAGCTGATGATCTTAAAATAATTAACAAATAACTCTTATGTTTGATTATGACTTTCAAAGAACTTGTGGTATAAAAACTGCATATTTATTGTTTATTAAAATTGTACATCACAGATATTTCAAAGCCTTTATTGGTTTAATAAATATTATGTTTGTGTCAAGTGGCTCAAGGTGTAAATTACTTGCTCTGAAAACACTTGGATGCAGAAAATCCATGCAAAGTTAGACATGATATCATGCATTTGTAATCCAAATGACCAAATGGGCAACAGAGATGGGGGAATCCACAGAAGCTTGCCATCCAGGTAACCTAGCATAAAATGTTGAGATCCTGTCTCCAACAAGATGAAAGTTAAAGACGCATATGTGAAGTTGTCCCTGGACCTCCACTCATATGCCATGTCATCTTTCCACACTGTCATACATACATGTCTTAGTCAGGGTTACTATTACTCTGAAGGAATACCATGACGAAAATGCAAGTTGGATCAGAGAGCATTCGTATGACTTATTCTTCCATATCCTGTTCATCATCAAACAAAGTCAGGATATAAACTCATACAGGGCAGGATGCTGGAGGTGGGAGCTAATGAAGAGGCCATGGAGGGTTGCTGCTTACTAGCTTGCTCTCTAAAGATTACTCAGTCTGATTTCTTATAGAACTCACCATGGACTGAGCCCTTCTCTATCAGTCACTAATAAAGAAAATACGTTTAACTGGATATTACGGAGGCATTTTATCAATTGAGGTTGCTTACTTTCAGATGACTCTAGCTTGTATGAAGTTGACAAAAAACTAGCCAGCACCATTGTCAAATTGACACAAAAGCATATAACTGTTAAACCATAACCATCCCTTTTATTTTTTAATCCCCAAACCACACATTAACATTAACATCAAAACATAAAACATTTTACAAACTTTAAAAGTTTATAGCCTCTACAAATTCAAAGATTTTAAACTGCAGTCTCTTTAAAAATCTAAAGTCTTTTTTAAAAACATAAAAAATTTCTTTAAGAGTTCACATCTTTCATTTTTCAGGCAAATGAATGGAGCTAGAAAACATCATTTTGAGTGAGGTAAACCAGACCCAGAAAGACAATTATCACATGTACTCACTCATAAGTGGCCTTTAAACATAAAACCAAAAAAAGCCCACAAATCATAATACCAGAGAACCTAAACTACATTGAGGACCCTAAGAGAGCCATCCATAGATCTAATCTACATGGGTAGTAGAAAAAGACAAGATCTCCTGAGTAAATTGGGAGCATATGGGACCTTGCAAGAGGGTTGAAGGGGAGGGGAGAAGAAGGGGGAAGAGAAAAATGTAGAGCTCAGTAAAAATCAATAAAAAAAAGTTTAAAAAAGTTCAACCTCTTAATGCACGTGCCTATAAAATAATAAATATAAGTAAGTTAAATACTTTCTTCAAGAGTGAAAAACCAGAAAAAGTCACAATATAAACAAATAAAAAATTCCTTCAATGTGTGAGTGACTCAACAACCAGTTATCTGGAATTTACTCAGTATTATCCAGGATACGTCAATGGCCTTCTGTCACCTATCTATCTCTTCCATCTGTAGCACAAATAGCTTATCTCTATGGTATGGAAGGCTCCACTCTAGCCCTGCCACAGTTTTTAGTGGTTATTTAATAGTAGTGATATCTCCAAAGTTAATGGAGTACATTGCTGCAACTGGGCCACACTTTCATCAATAGTCTCTCATAGGTTTTCTTCATGGTGCCAAGGCTCAGTTTCCCTGCATGGTCCTTTCATTCCTGGGTCTTCAAATGCCACTGAGACTGTTCTTTCACCAGTGACATATCCTGTCCTCTCACAGTGCCAAGCTTAGCTGTTTATCCAGGACCCTTTTATGTCTTCAAAATCAGTGCTATTTGGGTGATTTTTACCCTACCAAGTTCAGCTGCCAGCATGAAGTACAACCTTAGCCCCCTCTGGAACACAACTTCTCTGTGCTCTCACGAAACATTTTCCAAAGAATTTCACCTCAGTTATGCTGACCTTTTCTTAATCACTGCTAATTCCTTAGCTCCAGCCGACCAACAACAAGGGTCCCAGTAAAACAAAAGTTTTACTTTAGTGGTTCTGTTCTCTTGGCTGACTTTTCTCATGCAGCTGAATAGAATCATATGTACTTCATGAAAAAGTCCTGGTAGAGTCTTGTTTCCCTCTGAAACTTCACAAGCTAGGCTTCTATCATCTTCAGTGCTCTAAAATTCCTATTTTCTAAGCTCCCACAGAACACCCCACTGAGATTTGAACATTCAATAACATTTCACCTCAAAGATCCAAAGAACGTCCACAATCTTCCCCAAAACAACATGATCAGATCTGTTACAGCAGTACACTACTCCTGGTACAAAGTTTTATTAATGAGGGTTACTATTGCTGCTATGAAACGCCATGACCAAGATGAAGCACTAGGACTAAAAAGCCAAGTTCTAGATAAAAGGGTTTTTGGGGCTTACACTTCCACCTTGTCACTGAAGGAAGTCCAGGTAGGAAGTCAAACAGGGTAAGAAACTGGAGCCAGGAGCTAATGAATAGGCTGAAGACGCATGCAGCTTTCTGGCTTGTTTTCCAAGTTTTTCTCACCCTGCTTTCTTATAGAACCTAAGCCACAAGCCTAAAGACCACACCACCCACTTATGGGTTAGGCCCTCATCCATCAATCAATAACTAAGAAAATAAATCATAGCTAGATCTTATGGAGGCATTTTGTCAATTGAGGTTCCCTCTTTTCAGATGACTCTAGCTTTTTTCAAATTGATATAAAACTAGCCAGGACAATGCACATGTACAAGCCCAAACAAAGGTAGAAATATCAAAATTGAAAAAAAAATGATAATAATCAATGAAGGTACAAAGATCAGTTGGCATTTTTATTGATCTTCTAAATGATTTTATCATTTCATCATATAATACTAATAATATCTACTTTATGTTTTACAAGGTGAAATCAAACATTCATGGAGAATTCTTTTAATATCTATGTAACATTAATTGCAAAATGATGTTGCTGCTAATATCACCACTCTAGCTCTCACATTCTTCCCTTCCAGTGAACTCTTTGCAAATATAGGGGATAAGTTAGAGGTATACTGCAAAAGGTAAAAATTGATGAGAAATATTTATTTTTTTAAACTTATCTTTTTAATTCTTTTGAGGACATGGCAGACTGACCCTAAAACAGGCCTCATAAACCCATGCCGTTTGTATTTCATATAATATGTAATTTCCTCCTAATGATGTGGACAGGGTTTATGATTTTCTCTAATAATAGAATAAAGCTAAGATGGTAGAACTTTGGAGATATCATTGGGATCCCAAATTATTTTATATTGATTTCATTCTAAGGGAAATTATGTGTGTATAAGTATGATTTGGTCAGTTGAATTCTTTTAAATAATAACTAGTCAAGCTCTGGGAGAGCCAAAAATGTGGGCCCATTTCCACCTTGTCTGAATTTCTGAAAGTTGAAGTTTGCACAGATGTTTGATAAGCATAGTTAAAGGTCCCAACTCAAGATGTGATTGATTCTTTTAACACTAAGAAAGCTTATACAAGTAAGTCCATGCCATCTTAACAGGTGGTCAGGATATGCAAATGTACTTCTGCTCCTTCTTTTGTAACTATGAGGTCATCTAGGGAGTGGCTACCTTCAGGATCTGCATGCTAGAGCAGCTACACTGCCTAAGCAACAAAATGCTAATGATTTGTTTTCTCAGAGTGTTAAAGCCATTGACTGTTTGAGTTGTTCTTTGTATCATGTTAATAAATTCTTTTGTTACATTCTCCTCCTGTTTACAATGGGTATACAAGCTATGGAAAAAATAAAAACAGGCAATTTTAGTATTCACTCAAATGCCTTAGTGATACTTTTTATGGTTTATATCTTATTATTATCTTTTACTAAAACTTCTAAATACCCCTACCCTTGCAAGAGGTATTTTTGTTGAGGCTGAACCATGACAAAGCTCTTTAAAGTACATGTTAAAATGTTTAAATGTTCATGTTAAAAAGGAATTGGAGCAGGGAACTGTGGCTAGCCTCTGAGAATGGAGGGTAGCCTCAAGCAGATGGCGAAAGGCTAAAGCCGTTAAAAACATAAGTACAAGAAAATTAATTCTGACAAGAAACTTTACCAGTTTAGAAGGAAATCACCCAAATGAAGCCTACAAATTAGAATATTTGAAGACAACAACATAGTTGAATCCCATGGGATCCGGAAAAACAAAATGAAATCTTGAATCATGGAAAATTTGAAATTATGAATACATGTTATATTGTTATATTAAAGTGCTTTGTTGTTGTTATTGATTACAAATAAAGATCATGTATAGAGTCGTGTGGTCATTGTATCAGTAACTGTCTAAAGCATAATGTTATTGCAGGTTAGAATAAAAAATTATAAGACTTTAATATGGATTATTGTTGGGAGAAGGCCAGGCCACTTGATGGTTCCTGGTCGCCTGTCTAGCTTAGCCCCAAAACAACCACACAAAAACTATATTAAAACACTGCTTGGCCCACTAACTCTAACTTCTTTTTGGCTAACTCTTACATTAATTTAACTCATTTCTATTAATTTGTATGTTGCCATATGGCAGTGGCTTACTGGGAAAGATTTGGCATGTCTGTCTCTGGTGGCTCCATGGTGGCTCCCTGATTCTGCCTTCTTTCTCCCAACATACCATTTAGTTTTATCTTCCCTGCCTATCTAAGTTCTGCCCTATCAACTAGGCCAAGTCAGTTTCTTTACTCATTAACCAATTAAAACAACACACAATCAGAAGGACCTCCTATACCAATGGATAGAAAGGAAGAATAAGTATTTTTTTTTTAAATTTTGTTGGTAATGAATAAAACTGTGGAGAAAATGAACCCTTAAGTTAGGTAGTATTTTTCTTCTTGTTATAGAAGCCAAACATTTCATTTGTGGAATATTAGTTGAAGATGTGTTACATTCATTTATGCTGTGGAATATTTGCTTAATGAGGCAAAAATACGTTTCATTACTTTATATTGCATTTGCTTATCACTGTAAAGCTGTGAAACTTTGCCTGCCTAAAACATTTTATTGTTCTAAAAAGGAACTAAATGGCCAATAGTTATACAGCAGAGGGATAGGCCACATGCCAGGACGAGAGAATAAAGAGGAGATGAAATCTAGGCTTGAAGATGAAGAGAGCAAGGAGCAAGTTGAAGAGAAAGAGAGGAAACCATGGGCCAGCCACCCAGCCACTCATCCAATCAGTGAGCCACAGAGTAAGAAGGGAAGAAAAATATGTAGAATGAAGAAAGTTGAAAAGTTCATAAGCAAAATGTAGAAGAAGAGAAACAGAATGAGTTAAGTTATAAAATCTGGATAGAAACAAGCCAAGTTTCGACTGAGCATTTATAGTAAGAGTAAGTCTCTTCATATTTATTTGAGAGCTAAGTAGCAGGTCACTTCAAAATTAAAGAAACAAAAACAAAAGACAAAAAAAAAAAAACCTCCTCACTTCTGACCATTTTTTTCCCATCTTTTTGCTTAAATACCTATACTTTTTTCTCTAAATGAACAAAATGGCTTTATATGTAAATGACAGCATTGAGTAGCACAAACACTTTCATGTTATTGTGGGTGATATTAAAAAACACAAGATTGAAAGGTTCAAGTAGCATAGTTATAAGTTACTAGTTATCCATGCTTTTGCAAACATCAAAGACTCCTAGAAAGTACTTACATAGATCAAGATAATTTCTTAAAATAAAGAAACTTCAGCTTTCAAATTGCTTCATTTAGGAAAACAAAAACAAACAATGAATAAAGGAAAGGAGCCAAGCTTCATAGGAAGGATATATAACTAAACACATGAAACAAAGTAGGTAAATGAATAAAAAAAAATAAAATCAGAAATAGAAGAGGAAAATGTTCCAAATGTTCAGATATACAAACACACAACAAAGTAAAAAAAAAAAAAAAAAAAAAGCAGTATATTTTTCTCTTAAGTGTGTTTCAGCTTCAAGGGAGACAAACCCTATGTACATAAAAGAAATGTGTGTCTCCATTTGTCCCTGGAGTTTGTGAGATCATGCAGCCATCTCTGAAAGGTCCTGAAGAGTCAGTAGCTCAGAAGAGGAGAAGTAGAAATATGGCAGACATGCCTGCGATACCTGTAGAGTTTTCAGATAAGGTCTCAGACAACATTCGGGAAAACGGTCATCGAAGAGGGGAAAAAGGGAGGGGAACAGAGAAAAATGTATAACACAGTAAAAAAAGAAAAGAAAAGGAAAGAAAAGAAAAAGAAATAAAAAGATTTGTTTTCCAGTTTAAAAAATAATAAAATAAAGAGATTTGATTCTAAAAGAGTAAATAAATTGCCTGGAAAAGCATGTACAATAATTAAAGCTCAGGCCATTTGCAAGAGGCCAAGAATTATTTTCTGTGATAGCATTTTACTTCTGAAAATAAAACACATTTAGGTATTAACAGTCATTAAACTTTTGCTAAAATTTGTATCTTTTCTTAGCAAAAATCCCCTGAAGGGAGGGGTACAGAGATAAAAGAAAATATCATGACATGGCAATGAAGTTGCTGTTTAGCTTTTATAATGATTAGAAGATTTGAGAAATAGCAATAAAACAGTAGTTACCTCTAGATAGATGTGAAAGAGAAATACTGGGTTTATTAATAACATACTTGAGCTTTATAGTGGCTACAACCGGGAATACTGGGTGAACAGCATTGTGGACTTTCGATGAGTCCTATTAAAAGATCTTATTTTGTAAATCCCATCTGTGCTTGTGAATTTTTTAGAATGTTCTAAGGGAAAAAGACATATAGTCTGGACTAGTGTCATCAAGAAACATAGGCTCTTTGGTGATTGTATGTTATATTAATAATTTTATTCTGAAGTGTGAAAAATAGATGAAGGTTTCAAATATTAAGGAGGTAGAAGTCATTCTTGGAAGCTATTAGACAGGCTAGTTGGCACTTTTGAGTCCCAGAGTTCTTATTTATGTGTATACACAAAAATGATTGTTAAATGGCAAGATTTTGTCACTACGGCATGGTCACAAGCCAAATTTGCCACAAGTTGACTTCTATGGATTTATGTTCATGTTTATCAAGAGAAAATAATAGTCACCATGTGAATAACTGCATTTTTCTTTTTGGTGTACATCCAGGTAAATATACAACTGCCTTTATGACCCATGCATTCAGGCTAAATTGGACCAACCTATGGGTGGGCAGTTATGTATGATACTGTTGTTACAACTTCTGTATTTATGACTGTGATTGGATTTGAAACATGTATTTGATCTACGTTTGTTCAATAGTAGTAGATACAATTCATAGAACTTTTGCTGAAACTACATAGAAAGTTTTAGTGACAATTTTTACTTTGAATTTGTAGAGGTCAGATTTATTTATTTATTTATTTATTTATTTATTTATTTATTTATTTTGCCAATGGACTAAGTTTCAAGACCTAGTGTGAAAAAACTGCTAGACATAAAACTACACTTTCTTAGACTGCACTTTATAAATTTGTGATTATGTAATTCTCTATAATTGCTTGTCTACAGAATGTGTATTTCAGGCAGCTAACAACTGTCCATTTGCCTTGCCCTACAAAGCACATTTCCTCCAGTTCCTTTATTCTAACCACTATAGAGCCCATAACACATGAAAAAAAATCTACCTCTCAAAATGAGCAGTTTAATTTCATTTTATCTCTCCTTCTAACACACAAAAAGGACTTACGGGATGCTCAATTTTAGAAATATTTATTTCATGCAAGTTCAAGAAGTTAATTGTAGACATTTTTATTTTAATATGAAAAAATCTTTCTAATTTTCAAGTATTTTAATTGTATTTATTTTTATGTTTACAAATAGAAAATCATCAAATCATTCTCCATTCATTACTTCATTTATGACTTTTTATACCCCTTATGATAATTTGTTCCCAACTTCATATGTAAAACCCCGAGTCCACCTCATTTTTATATGTGCATTAGTGTAGGACTAATCTACTAAAGCCAGGACAGTCCACCCAGGAGTCATATCAATACAGCAGCCATCATATCAATAGTTCCTCACTTAAAGGTAGTAGTTTGTGACTCTTGCCATCCATGCTTGGACAGATCACCTGACTTGACTTTGTGCAGGTTCTCTGTATGAAATCTCAGGTCCTGTGAATTCTTGTATGTAACAACCTACTTATATCTAGAAAAGACTTTTGTTGAAGTCATCCACTAATTCTGTCTCTTAAAATCTTTCTGTCTTTTTGGGTCTGGCTTACCTCACTCAAGAGGAACATGGGATGTACTCACTCATAATTGGTTTCTAGCCATAAATAAAGGTCATTGAGCCTAGAATTTGTGATCCTAGAGAAGCTAAATAAGAAGGTAAACCCAAAGAAAAACATATAGTCATTCTCCTGGATATTAACCTTCATCAGGCGATGAAAGGAGACAGAGACAGAGTCCCACATTGGAGCACGGGACAGAAATCCCAAGGTCCAAATCAGGAGCAGAAGGAGAGAGAGCACAAGCAAGGAACTCAGGACCGCGAGGGGTGCACCCACACACTGAGACAATGGGGATGTTCTATCAGGAACTTACCAAGGCCAGCAGGCCTGGGTCTGAAAAAGCATGGGATAAAACCGGACTCGCTGAACATAGTGGACAATGAGGACTACTGAGAAGTCAAGAACAATGGCAATGGGTTTTGATCCTGCTGCACGTACTGGATTTGTGGGAGCCTAGGCAGTTTGGATGCTCACCTTACTAGACCTGGATGGAGGTGGGAGGTCCTTGGACTTCCCACAGGGCAGGGAACCCTGATTGCTCTTCAGGCTGATGAGGGAGGGGGACTTGATTGGGGGAGGAGGAGGGAAATGGGAGGCGGTGGAGGGGAGGAGACAGAAATCTTTAATAAATAAATAAAAATTAAAAAAAAATTCTGTCCTCTTCTTTGTGATTATCCTTGAGCATTGGATGGGAGAAAGTATGATATGGATGTTTTATTTAAAGCTGAGTCTGCTTTATTCTTTTATTCTTTGAAGGGTCACTAGTTGTGAGTATCTGTATTAGTCTTCATCTACCATAGAAAAGGAGTTTCTCTGATGAGAAGTACTTAAGAGGAAGTCTAATACTATATTTAGTAAATAGTAGACAGTTTTCTTAGGGCCTGTGATCGACCAATACATGGGTTCTTGGTTCAGTTAAAGGTACCTAGAACGGAGTTTTATGTGGGTGGGGCTGGAGCCTAAATGTAATCAGAAAATGGTTGGCTGCTACAATAATATTCATGCCACTCTTGGACTAGTGTGCATATCTTACCAGGCTGGTTGTTACTGCAGCTCAGAGAATTAATAGTTAGGTAAGACTGTTGATTACTTTTCTCTACAAGAAGTGTACAAATGCAAGTCAGAAGATGAAATTGACAGGTAAATACTAGCCTGATTTCTCTATATTATATGACTCAAGGATGTTGTATCTTTATTGATAAAAGTTTTACTATATAGTTCTAGAAGGTAGCCGAGAGAAATGGTAAAACTTTATTGATGTAAGGGGGGACTGAGAATAGTCTATGAGGTTCACTGACCAAAACTTGAAAAGAGTTACGTTATATCTGGAAATGGGATTTTTATTTTGTGGACTGTATTTTCCAGGCAAGGTGCTGTTCGCACATTATAGGAAAATTCCATTTAAATTCTTTATGTTTGTATACATTTTAGGAAGTTTTTGTAGTAGTAGGTTTTTGTGGTAGTTTGAATGTAATTGGTCCCCATGTGCCCTAAGGGGGTGATACTATCAGAAGATGTGGCTTATCAGAGTAGCTACTGATCTGTTAAAGGAGGTGCATTACTAATAGTTGGGCTTTGAGCTCAAACCAACTCATTTCCTTCTGCCTTTGGATCAAGATACAGCACTCTCAGCTCCTCTAGCATCACGTCTACCTGAATGCTACCATGCTTTCTGCCATAATGATAATGGGCTAAACTGCTGAAACTGTAAGCCAACCAAAATTAAATGTTTTCCTTTATAAGAGTTAACATGATCATGGTGTCACTTCACAGCAATAAAATCCTAACCAAGACAGTTTTTCTGTAGCTTTCACAAAGGTCTCTAGTATTAACCATCCATTGCCTTACTCCATCCTCTACCCTGCCTTCCAATCACACCTCCCACTTAACCTTTACTATTCCATTATTTCCTTTCTTCCATCTTAACGACCTATATTAAATTCTTCCTCACTTAACATCTAGCCACATCGCTCCATATTAGCTTCCTGACTTCTTTTATTACTCCAACTTAAACAAACAGATTTAAAGATTCAGAGCTAGTGTCTAAATATGAGAAAATTGATGCCATTGGTGTCTGTGTTATCACAGTATAATAGTTTCTATTTCTATTCATAAGCATGAATTGCACAGTATCAATTCCATTGTGTATATGTTGCATATTTTTATTATACATTCATCAGTTGATGGCCTCCTAGGCTGTTTCCATTTCCTGGATATTGTGAATGAAGTAACAACAAACTTGGATGAGAACTATTTCTGTAGTAGTATATACAGTCCTTAGGACATATATCTAGAAATAATATGGCTGTTGCAAAGGGGTAGATATTTTATAGATTTTTAAAAGCAATTTTCACACTTATTTTTATAGCAATTACATTAGTTTGCCCTTTCACTAACATTTGTTGTCATTTTTTTTTTAACCTTAACCATTCTGAGTAATGTAAGATAGGAAAGTGCTGCAGAGCTTCTCCTGGTGGTGACAATGAGAGAAAACTTGACAGGGTGACTGACCCCACTAGCTACCACCTTAGCCCAGATCCAGGGCTATGAGTTGGCCCACCTCAACATCCTCATCATCTTTGAACTGCTGGAGTATATGAAGGGCCCAGACCTGCATATCCAAAGCTATAGGATCTCCCTGAAACAGGACAACAAAAGGATAATGAAGAGAAGTGCCAGTGAGTGTGTTATATTGATAGGGAATCAGAAGCCAGTGTTTGAGCCAGAACAATGAATCATTAAAATGAATACTTACAAGTAAAGATGTATGGAGTAAAGGATATACTACATAACTCACTGGGCTATACACAGCTTTCACAGGAAGGTTTGGTTTTGTTTTCTTTTTGTTTTGGCTTTGCTTACACTGTTTATTTATTTATTTATTTTGAGACAGGGAGGTTGCAAAGGTAAAGGTTGTAAGGGAACTGGAATATGAATGGAATTGGGATGCAT
Organism: Alexandromys fortis; assembly: GCF_014885135.2. Lineage (NCBI taxonomy): Eukaryota > Metazoa > Chordata > Mammalia > Rodentia > Cricetidae > Alexandromys > Alexandromys fortis. Next base: position 970,267 of record NW_026068198.1, read on the forward strand.
GATGTGAAAACCAGAAAGCATCAATAAACTGTTTGAAAAAAGAAAAGAAAGGAAGAGAGATTGCTACATGATATTTATTCTTGAAACTGCTTCTATAATTACTGTTTCTGAAATCTCAATATTTTTAAAGTTCATTAGGCAGCAGTGTTGTAAAGCTTGTATTTGTTTCATACAGGTACTGCATAAACATTTCTTTTTCTAACTTTAGGATAGATTATTGGCACTTATTGTTGTATGGTAACAAACACAAATTAAACTAAAATGGCTCCATTTAGCAAGTAGATTTTGTATTCTTCATATTATGAATGGTTTATTCATGGAGAAGTCAAAATATGTAAATCAAAACTAGGAAATTATTATCTAACTGTTAAATATAGTATTTTAAGTGTCATAGCTATTTAAAATATGCAGGTGTTGTGACAAGATGAAGAGAAAATAATGGGAAAGGTTACAAAAAAGGGATTAGTTGAAACTATTAAATTGTTGATCACTGCTTATTAAAACATACTTTTTGTGTTATTATTTCTAAAACCCATTCATACTAAAGATGAATTGTTGAACTATACTGTCAAGTTATATATAACAGTGCAATTTTCTGTCAGCTTTTAATCCACTGTAACAATGTTTTTAGTATATATTATTGTTAGACCTGTCTCAATTGTAAAATAATATGGTATTTTAAAAATATATTTTATTTGACCCCAAAATGGTGACTCACATTTATGAATTGTAACAATGGAAATTAATTTTTAATTTTTAATAATAAATAGAATATCTAGCTTAAGTAATGGACTTTTTTTTTTTTTAGAAAATTCTGTACTATTACTTTAGGATGAAGTAGTATTAAAAAGAACCAAAGCCAATGCATGACAAATATTTTACATAATAGTTATATAAACTCACATTGCTTTATAAGCTTTGAGATGCAAAAATATCTTTTATAATCAAATGCCCATTAACTTTCCTTCTTTATTCTTTTCTCATATATTATCACGTCCCTCCTCTCCTGCCAATTCCCTTTCCACAAATTCCATCTCCCCCAGATCCACTCTTCTCCCTTTCCTTTCATAAAAGAGCAGGTCTCCCAGGGATATCAACCAAACATGGCATTTCAGGTTGCAATAAAACTAGGCACATTCTCCCATATTAAAGCTAGATAAGGCAACCAAGTAGGAGGGAAAGTAACCAGGCAAAAGGGTCAGAGACATCCACTAATACTACTGTTAGATGTCCCATAATAATATAAAGCTACACAACCATGACATATATGCAGAGGACATAGTTTCGATCCATAGAATTCCCTATTGTTATTTCAGTCTCTAAGGGCCCTGGTTAGTGGATTCTGTGGGCCAATTTCTTGAACTGGAAACAACCTATATGTCCTTCAATTAAAGAATGGATAAATAAAATGTGGTACATTTACAGAAAGGAGCTGATAACAGCTGTTAAAAATAAGATCATGCTCTTGGGGGGAGGCAGAGGCAGGCAGATCTCTGTGAGTTCGAGGCCAACCTGGTCTACAAGAGCTAGTTTCAGGACAGGCTCCAAAGCTACAGAGAAACCCTGTCTCAAAAAAAAAAAAGAAAAAAAAAAAAAAAAAACAAAAAAAACCAAAAAAAATAATGAAATTTGCAAGCAAATAAATGGATGGAAGTGGGAAAAAATATACTGAGTGAGGTAACCTAAAGTCAAAAAGATAAACAAGATATTTTACTCATTTATAAGTGACTACTAGCTGTAAAGTAACGAAGAATCATGTTACATTTAATAGATTCAGTGAGCTAAGTAACAAGGAATGGTCAAGATGGATGTATGAATCTCACTGGGAATAAGAAATAGAATAGATTTCAAGGGTGGACTTAGGACAGGTGGAGATGGGAACAAGAAGAATTCAAAGGAGGCAAGGGAGAGAGTACTCTGAGAGATAAATGGAACTGTGGAGCATTTCAACAGTAAAGTAGAAACTTAGTGCAATGGAAACTTCCATGAATCATGAGTGTGACCCTAGAGAATACTCTTAGTAATGGTGGATATGGACCCTGAACCACTTATCTTCAGTAAACAAGCAAGGCTTCTAGTGGAGAGGTTGTGATACCATTCCAGGCATAAACATTTCAACTTAAAATTGTTCCTGCCTGCAAGATGTGCTTGGATAAAGGTGGCACAGAACTTGTAGTAGTGGCAAACCAATGACTGGCCCACAATGAGACCAATGTCATAGAAAGAACTACATGCCAGACAGTGCTAAAAGAGCCAGGAACCAGAGACTGGATAGCTCAGAGACACAGGATAGAGCCAAACATGATCAACAACAAAAACAAACCAATAAAATTATTCCTAATGATAAGCTGCTATGCTCATAGACTGGAGTCTAGCATAATTGTCATAAAAGAGGCTTTATCTAGCAACTGATGAGGGCAGATGCATAGATCCACAGACAAACATTAGACAGAGCTTGGGAATCCTGTACCAGAGGACAAGGAAGGATTGTGGGAATCAGAGGGGCCAAGACACCACAAGCATTTTTTTATTTAAATAGAAAAATATTTTAAATACTGTCCATATTGAAGGAAATTTATCCTCATACTGTCATTCTACCATTCAAGAGAAAAACTGAGAAAAAAAATTAAAGCAGATCTGCCAATAGATGGGTGGTTTGTTTTCCACAAAGAAGAGAAATTAGAATTTAATTAATAGACTGTAGAACAAAGTATATACATTTTACCATCCATTTCATGATTAGTACACATGTATTTGGCATTTTTTTCAATTAAAATTACAGTTTATCAAAATAATATAAAGAAAGAACAAATTTTTCATTGCATTTTTGTGGATTTTTTCCATAAAATTGCCAAGTTAATCATATAGTGCTAAAATAAGCTAACAACAGTATTAAATTAAGCAAGAGACTTTGTGTCAACAATTAAAAATGAAGAGTGAAAGAGGTACCATGAACATCAACTTTGTGCTTCCATGTGAATGTGAATAAACATGTACAAGTAGCTCCCGTCCCACACACCAACACATATGCATTTGCACTGTATACACATGTGAATATAGACTACAATATGTGTTAGCTATACACTTATTAAAAGGCAGGCTTATCAGAAAGATGAGACTAGAAGGTAATAAGTTTAAGTTCAGAGTAGGTCATATCATGAGTTAGAGATCAACTTAAGCTACAGTGTGACCCTGACTCAAAAGTAGAACATTACAAAGAAAAATATTAAAAATTTTGTATAGGTTAGGGATGAGATTGCATTGAAAAATCTGTCTGGGCTTACCTTAGTAAGTGATTAAAATTTATTTTGCATTTATTATCAGAAACAACAGACAATGATTAATGGAAATGATGTGTGGACAAAGGTATGTTTACTTGCTAAAAATAGGAATGTAAATGAGTCTAAGCATTGTGAGAAACAACATGGCTTCTTCTAAAAATTTAAAATAGAACTACTATATGATGCAGCAATCCTACTGCTATGTATACAATCAAAATAAAGGAAATAAGTACGGCAAAGTCGTTTGGCATTTCCATGTTTATTACAGGATTGTTTATAGTATCTAAGAAATTTAATCACACTATGAGTCTCTTTGCTAGAGACTGAATATACAAAATGAAGTAACCCATAAAAAGATGGAATTTTTCTATTATGACAAATTACATAGATCTAGAAAATAAGATGGTAAGTAGAATAATTAAAATACAGAAGGATAATCACTTATTATTTCACTCATGTGAAATCTAAAAATCTTGTTATAGAGACTAGAATAGCAGTGACTAGGAACTTGGATGACTAAAGAGTAGGGGTACAAGGAAAAGTTACTCACTGACTACTAATGTATAATCACCTAAGAGTAAGAAGTTCTTGTGTGATAATGATAAAAAATCTACAACAATTGCAGTTGAGGGCTCAGTTGTTAAACTGATACCTATGACAGCCTAAGACTCAGGGAATGTCAAGAAAGTGGGAGTAGGAGCCAAGAGTCAGAAGATAAGGACTTCAACTATGAAATGATGACAGACACCACAATCATGATCTTATGAAATGCAGTTGATTGCTTTGGACCTTCACAAGACAGGGCTTCCTTTCATGACATATATTTGGGAGGGACTTATGAAATGAAACCCTGTCCTGCTGATATTATTGACTACTTGGAGTGAGAGAGTTATTGTCTACACTTGTCTATCAAAAGATGAATGCAACAGGCTCCAATGGATGATTTGAAGGTCATGGTCACATGGATGTCCTTAATTCAGTGGGTCACGAGACAAAACACAAAGACATGGATGCTATAAAAGAACTTATGAAGACAGGGTAAAGATGCGGGCAGAGAAAGGAAGAAGATGAAAGAGGATGGACCTAAAAGAACCATAATCATATACATGTACAAAACTGTCGAATAAGAAAATTAATAGAATATATTATGAAATAACAAGGATTTTAAATGTATTAATTACAAATGATGTTTGTGGAGTTGATGATTAATATTGACATTTGACAAAATCTATAATCACTTAAGGAACAAACCTTTGAGCATGTTTGTCAAGAGGTTTCTGTAAATGAGTTGTAAAGATCTACTCCAAATAGGTGCTGATGGGGTGAAATTCTGGGTTGAATAAAAAGGATATCGTGAACTTAAAAGTAATATTTGTCCCTTTCTGCCTTCTGACTGAAGATGTAGTATGACCAGCTACATCAAGTCCAGTCCTCTGTGACTTACCCATTGTGTTGTACCACAACCACAAATAGAGATGAAATGAACACTTCCTTAAGTTATTCTTGTCAAGCATTTTTTTTCACAGCAGTGAGAGACATAATAACTTGATGAAATTTAATTTAAATATCTCACAGCACATGTATGTATAATAACTAAGTATGTCTTCTCATGAATAGTTACACTTCTTGTGTTCATAAAATAATTTCAAAGTACACACCTAGAGCAATACTTAGGAAAATATACTTTACATATGAAAGATTTCTTTTCTTCTCAGAGCCTCTAATTCACTGAATGGATTTATTCAAGTAGGATTGTTGGTGATTGCTTTAGTGGTTGCACTTCCAGGAGTAATTTCCAAAATCTTTCAAACTTTAAAAAATTACCACTTATAAGACCTGTGATTTTTTACTTTTGATAGTCCCCCATACTCTCATATTGCTCTAAGTGCACACATTAGAGGACAACTTCTTATAGTGGGTCTTCTTAATTTTTATTTTATTGATTTTTATTGAGCTCTACACTTTTCTCTGCTCCCCTCAGTGTCTCTCTCCTCCCCTTCAACCCTCTCCCAAAGTCCCCATGCTCCCAGTTTACTCAGAAGATCTTGTCTTTTTTTTATTTCCCATGTAGATTAGATCTATGTTTGTCTCTCTTAGGGTCCTCATTGTTGTCTAGGATTTTTTTGTATTTTTTTTTTTTTGAGTTGTGATCTGTAGGCTGGTTTTCTTTGTTTTATGTTTAAAAACCACTTATAAGTGAGTACATGTGATACTTGTCTTTCTGGGTCTAGGTTATCTCACTCAAAATGTTTTATAGCTCCATCCATTTGTCTGCAAAATTCAAGATGTCTTTATTTTTTCTGCTGTGTAGTACTCTATTGGGTAAACGTACTGTATTTTCCTTATCCATTCTTTGGTCGAGGGGCATTTAGGTTGTTTCCAGGTTCTGGCTATGACAAACAATGCTGCTATGAGTACATGTCCTTGTGGCAAGATTGAGCATCCTTTGAATATATACCGAAAAGTGGTATTACTGGGTCTTGAGGAAGGTTATTTCCTAATTTTCTTAGAAATTGCCACACTGACATCCAAAGGGGCTGTATCAGCTTGCATTCTCACCAGCAAAGCAGAAGTGTACCCTTTTCCCCACACTCACTTCAGCATAAGTTGTCATCAGTGTTTTTTAACTTGTCCATTCTTATAGGTGTAAGACAGAATCTCAGAGTTGTTTTGATTTGCATTTCTCTGATGACTAAGGAAGTTGAGCATTTCCTTAGGTGTCTTTCAACCATTTTAGATTCCTCTGTTGAGAGTTCTCTGTTTAGGTCTGTACTCCATTTTTTTTTTACTGGATTATTTGTTCTTTTGAAGATCAATTTCTTGAGTTCTTTGTATATTTTGGAGACTAGACCTCTGTCTGATGTGGAGTTGGTGAAGATCTTTTCCCATTCTGTAGGCTGTCATATTGTTCTCTTCTTATCTGGCTTCCAGGGAAAAATTCTCATCTTCAGTTTTGTAGGAGAATTGTTTTTCTTACTGGCCATCTTGCTAGTTCAGACCTGTTTGTGTTTTCTAACTGCTCTTTATTTATATACTAGCAAATTTTAGTTCTTTAAGCCTGAAATCAAATAAACAGACACACACACGCACGCACGCACGCACAAACACACACAGGTGCACACACATGGGGAGGAGAGAGAGAGAGCAAGAGAAAGAGAGAGATGAATTTATGATTTTACAGTTACCTTTTTAAGTATTAACAAGTTGAGAGATGTATATTAAAATATACATTAAATATTCTATATTTCAGCTTTTAGTACATTTTGGGGCACTCCATGTTAACCAAATATTGAACATTCTGGTTTCTCCCTCCCTCACTCTCAAGAAATATTGCTCACTTGCTAGCCATTGACTCTCCCTAGGTTGATCTAAGGCTCCGCCCATCTGCTGAGCACAGTAATTCCTTGTTTCATCTGGATTAATGAGGCTATTCTCTGCTTCAATTGAGACAGAAACTGTGCTGAGTTCTAGTTTCTACAGGCTTCCTTGAGTGTACAATCTATCATAGTGTTTGTGTACTTATTTTTTGTGCCTATCTACAACCAAAGTCATCTACAGTTTTTTTGTCCTATCACAGGAGTCAGATAGGAGAAAACATTGTGATCAGATAGGTAACTATGACAACAGTCAGGCAGTCAGGACAATAAGAGAGATCATCACTACCTGGAGTCCTGCCAGGTGCTTAACATGGTCCCAGGCCATTTCTTCCAAAATTACTTTGTAGGTACAGAAGCTATAGATTTAACCTTAGTTCCTTAAAAGTAGTATGCTTTATTTTACTACGTGAACATCATTCTCAAAAATGACACTCTAGTCAAAGCTTTGATTGCATAGATTCTTATCAAATACATGAAGATAACTACACTTCCATGAAAATTTTAATAAGACTATTTAATAAAAGATCTTGAATCATAATGAGGGCCAACAGGAAGATAAAGATTTATTTTTCAGTTAATTTTATAAAATTATATTTTATTTAAATTGTTATGAATTAGCGGTATCTTAAGAAAACAAAAAGGGATTTTTATACACACAAATATATAAAAATTATACACATACATACTTAAACATGTACATACATATATTATGAAAGGAATGATATTGTTCCTAGAACAACCCATATTCATCTTTTATCAGTTAATTCATCAAAAGCAAGAAATTATGTTGCTGCTTTATAACAGATTGCCAGTCTCATGACCTACATATTTTCTCTTTCATACTTCTATACATCTTAACATATGCCAATAGTATGTTCTTAGCATTGTTATTTGATACAATCAGAAGCCGTTTCCCAAGCACAGATGACTAGAACAGTGCTGTATCATGAGTCTCTGAGATAATACATCTATGCTACAGATTAGTATTATAGCCTATGTTCTATCATAACTGATTAAAGGGAAGTAATATAAAAAGGGAAAAATGAAAGCCCTATAGTGTGCAAAAACCCTATAATAGCTATAATTAAACATTTCCTAATAATTTTCAACATAAAAGCATGGCAACAAGTCACTATGAAAGCAATATGGTTCAGGAAAATATTTAGTGATGTGGGAGAGTCTTCTGTTTTGTGTTGATTTCATTGGTTAATAAAGAAACTGCCTTGGTCCTTTAATAGGACAGAAAATTCGGTAGGTGGAGTAGACAGACAGAATGCTAAGAGAAAGAAGCCGAGTCAGGCAGACGCCATGATTCTCACACCCAACACAGACGCAGGATAAGATCTTCCCTGGTAAGCCACCTTGTTGTGTTACACAGATTATTAGAAATGGGTTAAAGCAAGATGTGAGAATTAGCCAATAAGAGGCTAGAACTAATGGGTCAAACAGTGTTTAAAAGAATACAGTTTCCGTGTAATTATTTCGGGTAAAGCTAGCTGGGTGGCGGGAAGTGGCCCGCTGTTCCTCTTACTACAATTTAGTTGTTTTTTTTTTTTGCATGGAAAAATGAAGTAAACACAAATTGTTTTAGACTATCTTTTACCTAGCAGTTAGGTTTAAAAGAACATATTTCTAATTCATAATAATCAAAGACCATATTTGTAAAAAAAAAATCCACTTCAAATATAGCATATAATAATTGTATGATATACTTTTTCTGCGCTCCCGCAGCCTAGCCAGCAGGCAGGACATCGACATGCAGAACGATGCCAGCGAGTTGGTAGACCTGTACGTGCAGCGGAAATGCTCCGCGAGCAACCCTATCATTGGTGCCAAGGACCATGCATCCATCCAGATGAATGTGGCCGAGGTTGACAGGGTCACAGGTCGGTTTAATGGCCAGTTTAAAACCTACGCTATCTGCGGCGCCATTTGCAGGATGGGCGAGTCAGATGATTCTATGCTCCGACTGGCTAAAGCTGATGGAATTGTCTCCAAGAATTTTTGACCAGAAGAGATCAGGGAAAATCTGTCATAAATAAAAGTGAGAAAAAGTAAAAAAAAATAATAATTGTATGATATAATATACCATGAATATGTAAATATTTATTAAGGGTACAGATACAAACTCTAGAAAGCAAGTATATCAAGTTAGTGAATTCAGAAAGTTCAAGAATAGGTCCCAATCAGTGTGCTGATAAACCTCCATAGACAAGGGAATGATTCTCCAATTGAAAGCCATTGTTGTGAATTGATCTGAATTGTACTTTAAGAAGTAAAGTTATGGCCATTATAACATTTTAAAAAATAACACACACACACACACACACACACACACACATATATACATCTGACGGTGTTATATTGCTGGTGACTATTATCAGACAAATAGCTTCATAAATTTGATAAAATAGAAATATTGTAAACCTCGAAATCAAGAATAATAAAACCATGATAGGAACCTCAAATTTTTATAATCATATGAAATGTTTTCTATACAAACACAACATAGAGAAGCTAAAAATCTCTTCTGATTTGACAACACCTCCTTTGTAACTCATAACATATCAGCTAATCCTAATTATTTGTAGCAACTCACTTTGTACATTGCCCAAAATACTGCTCATTTACAATCTTCCAGTAACCTTGTGGGAAATACAAAGCCTGTTCCCAGTAAAAATGATTGCATTTTGAGTTTAATTTAAGGGATACAAAAAAAAATCTCAAAGTGTATCTGTAGCTTTGAATACAAGATTAAATGTACTCATCTATGATTTACATATATGAGATTATATTGGCAGCACATAGGCTGTTTATATTCAAAGCAAATTATTCACATGATAAAGGAAAACATCTATTTTTTGTTAAGATTCAAAGGACACTCCCATAAAATACTGTCAATTCAACAAAAAGAAAAGCAAACTCTGCTATTGCCCCCATGTATTTGTCACCAGGTTCTGTCGAGGTTCATACAAATAAATGCATCAAGTTTAGCTTGACTGTGACAGAAATCCTGTTTTCATAAGCTTTCCAGTACTTTATATACATATTAAGATTTCTATCTATGAATAATGGATAAGGAAAATGTGGTACATATACACAATGGAGTACTACAGAGCTTAAAAAAATAACGGAACCTTGAATTTGCAGAAAAATGGATGGAGCTAGAAAACATTATTTTGAGTGAGGTAACCCAGACAGAGAAAGATAGTTATCACATGTACTCACTCATAGGTGGTTTTTAAACATAAAGCAAAGAAAGCCAGCCTACAAACCACAATCCCAGAAAACTTAGACAACAATGTGAACACTAAGAGGGATTTACAGAGATCTAATCTACCAAGGTAAGTAGAAAGTAGAAAAAGATAAGATCTCCTGAGTAAATTGGGAGCATGGGGACCTTGGGGGAGGGCTTAAGATGGGAGGGGAGAACCAGGGAGGGGAGCAGAGAAACATGTAGAGCTCAATAAATATCGATAAAAAAAGATTTTGATCTACATTTATTTCTGTTTTTCTCATTCTGGAAGAACAAGTTCTTCTATATTAAGAAGTTGTTGTTGTGTTTTATGAAGATATATTCTACATGCTTTGTATATAATATGATAATTACTAATTTAGACCATTAGTACTTTGGCTTTAAAAATTGGAGATGTGCACTTTTGACTTCCTGCCATTCACCATAATATTTTCCTCTCTATCACTGTAGAAAATGGATTTTACTTAATAATACATATACACAATAAATATACCTTGGTCATAAATATGTACCTCCATTGTACCCTTTATCTTTTTCACACCTCCCTCTGAATCATCTTTTTTTCTTAAATAGCCCCTTTTCTTTTAATTTATTAATCATTAAAGATCTAGAATCTTCATATGAAAGAGAACACTCAATATTTGTCTTTTTAAATCTGGAATATTTTACTTAACATGAAGATCTCCAGCTCTTTCATTTCTCATGAAGATACAATTTTATCTCCTTTTTGAAATTTGAGGATATCTCCTTTACATCTTTATACATTCAAATATTGATGGCCATTTAGGTGGATCCCATGACTTAGCTATTGTGAATACTGTTTCAGTAAGCTTGGGATTGAATGCATCTCTGTTGCATGATAACTTAGATTACTTCAGATGTATACCCAGAAATGGGGCTACTGGAAAAATTTTAATTTAATTTTTAATGACTTAAATACTTGCTGTCTACTAACTAGCCTGGATTAAAATATGTCAAACATTACATAAAATTTTTTTTCTTTTTCTTTTTTTTTATTGAGAATAAGAAAAAAAAGTTTCCGCCTCCTCCCAGCCTCCCATTTCCCTCCCCCTCCCCCCAATCTTCTCCCCCTCCCCCCTCTCTTCTCCCCCTCCCCCCACTCCTTTCATGTTCTGGCTTGGTGGGAGCCTAGCCAGTTTGGACGTTCACCTTCCTAGACATGGACGGAGGGGGGAGGACCTTGGACTTTCCACAGGGCAGGGAACCATGACTGCTCTTTACATAAAATTTTTAAAAATAATTTGAAATATTTTTATATAACTCATATATCTTAAAATTGTTTTCATACAACTGAGTCATTTAATGTTCTTTTTATATCAATATTATTAATTATGATGCAATTCTCTTCAAATTTAAGAGTATCAATGAATTTAACTACATGCTGCAATGTGCAACAATCACTGCTGTTCATTTCCTAAACTGTCTCATATGTCAAATAAAAACCCCCTATCTATTAAACCATGGCTTTCTCATAATTCTCTCATCTTCATTATAATATGGAAATGATGTCAACTATTCCTTATATATACTTTTGCATATTGAAAGTATTTTATATCCACAGTATCATAAAAATGTGCCTTTTTTCATCTAGCTAATGTTTTTAAGCATATTCAAGATTCACTTTTTTTTTAGCCTATACAAGAACTTCATTTTGGTAGCTAAATAACATTCTGTTTTGTCCATTCAAATGTTGGTAGACATGTGGTTTGCTTCCACCTTTAATCTATTATGAAATATACATCAAAGAACAGTGAGCAAATATTGAATAGAAAAAATCTGTTGGGTATCTTATTTACTTATTTTAGGTATATACCTGGGAGTGAAATCAATCAGTCATATTCTGTGAAGAACAGTTTATATTCTATGAAGAACAGTTTTAAGGCGGGACCAGGTTTCCATAGCAGTCATTTATAATCGTTCCAAATTCTTCACATTGTTGTTAATACTTGTTATTTTCAATTGTTAATGTAGACATCTTAGTAGATATAAAGTGTTACTCTATTGTGTTTTTATTCTTATATCTCTAAAAACTAATACATTTGATTATCTTTTCATGTTGCTATTGGCTCTTTGTTTTTCTGAATACTAATGTTTTTTGTTTATTCTAAATTGTCACTTTTTTTCTGAAAAATTGTAAAACATTTTCTATTTCGCCTGGATAGTAAACCCTTGTCAGGTATATGGTTTACAAATATTCTCTTCCATGATGAAAGCTGTATTCACTTATGTTTTATTCAATTTAATTTTTTGAGAATTCCATACACGAGCACTATATTTCTTCTTTAAGGGTATCAATGTCTTATTACATACATTAATACTTTGGTTTTTAAAATTTATTTTTTTATTTTAAATTATGTATATGTGAGAAGAAGAGAAGTACACATGGGTGCAGCACCCTCACAGAGGAATCAGATCTTCTGGATCTGTAATTACAGGAAATTTGGAGACACCCAGTTTGGTGTTGGGAACTGATCTTGGGACATCTGTAAAAGTAGTATATGCTTTTACCTGCTGAGTCATCTATTTGGCCTCAAAAATTCATTCTTTCTTAGTTACTTCTTTAAAAATTGTCTTTAACTACAACTGTGTTTTTATTTAAACATGTGATTATTATAGATGGAATTTATTTAATAAAATGATTCTTGAATTAATAACCTTAGTTTATGAATTCTATTATTCTATATTCAAATGGCCAGTGCAGTCACTGAAAAGGCATACAGGTTAGAAGTGCAGAAGCAAACTGACTGGAAGTGCCTCTAAACATCCTGTAAGCCAGGTTGCACTCAGGATTCCAAATCTGAAGAAGAGAGAATGGAGTGACTATGGAAGGGTCATTCATTCAGTTTAAAGCGGGAAGCTGATTGGAAACGTACTCTAATTTTCAGAAACTTCTTTTCCAGACCCAGACAGGTTTGAATTAAAGTATTTAGCCATTTTTATTGTGAAAATGACTGACAGGTGCTTGAAAGGTCCACAGAGACAACAATACATTGCAGTCAATTAGTAGAATTGTATTAATTCCAGCACAAATGGGCTAGCCAAGAATAGAGTAGGTCATCAGCTCCTCGCCATAATGCCTATTTAGTGAAAAAAACAATTCTACTTTATGTAACACACAGGCTGATGAAAGAAAGGCTTAACAAGCTTCATTTTGAGCATATAGACTCAATCAGAGCTGAAAAGACCCTCTTCAAATTAAGCTTATGGCAACTATCTAGGTAGATATTTCCCTTGAGTAAGAGTAATAAAGATATGGTAATCATTAATATGGGTACCATCATGCTGGGAAGGTAGCTGCAAAATAGAAAAATAGTCAACAATACAGAGAAGCAGGCTATATGTGTGTGTGTGTATATATACACACAAATACATAATTATATATGTCTGAACAACACCAGAGTAAGTAATATTCTTGAACAGGATCCCCATGACACAAGTATATCAGCACATTCTATTTATAATTTCCCTTAGGTCACCAGCATTATGCCAGGGAATTGTCCACAATAGTGCCGAGCAAGTATATGGTTAAACGGATCAATGGCATAAAAAATTTTGATTCATGTCACACTGGAATACAATATGGAAACAAAGATCACCAGGAAATAAAATAGCCAGGGTTATGGAGACTTGGGATCCTAGATAGTAGGCTGTCTACCTTAGTTAGAAATTTCTTTATGGCAATAGCTTCATGGATGGATAAATCTCCAGTCCTAAATTTGGATGGGAGCTGGCAGTACTAATGCTTTCTATACTAGAAACTAATAACAACACTGGATACACTCATGCTTATATAAACCATAGTGAAAAATGTAGTTCATAAACGCATAGACGGGCTGGAGAGATGGCTCAGTGGTTAAGAGCATTGCCTGCTCTTCCAAAGGTCCTGAGTTCAATTCCCAGCAACCACATGGTGGCTCACAACCATCTGTAATGAGGTCTGGCGCCCTCTTCTGGCCTGCAGACATATACACAGACAGAATATTGTATACATAATAAATAAATAAATAAATAAATAAATATTTAAAAAAAAAGAATTCATAAACACATAGACATAAAAGTAAGGAGATTAGGGATCTGGAAGTACAGTTGTGGCTGGGAGATTTAGGAGAGCACATCTGTGTTGGAGGTATAGTGGAAAGATCCTATCCACCCGTGTTCTTGATAAATAGTTGCTGATTGCCTCTATTGCTGTAACACACACTAATGGTACATAGGAGTTGTTGTGGTAACCATGTGGAGGCCATTTTTTTGTCAGGGTACAGAGGACAACAGGGTAAGAGTAAAATGTGGCTGCAAGTGTTCCCATGGCATTGGAACTCTGGCCAGCATCTTTATGGAAAACACTTCTGGGGTCCTTCTATGTGGTGTCAGTAGGTTGTCAAATTGGCAGGGGTTCCATTCTCCACAAAGGAGGATGGTGACCAGAATGGTACAAAGAATGAACCAGACATTCAATGGAATTTTATGTTCCACACCATCTATCTATCTATCTATCTGTCTGTCTGTCTGTCTATCTATCTATCTATCTATCTATCTATCTATCTATCTATCTATGTAATGTATATTTTATGAAGCTATCCACTTCACTGGTCACACCAGGAATACTAAGACATTACAAAGACCAGGACAGAAAATGTTTTGAAATCCCCAGACCTGACAACCTTGGAAAGGACAATGACAGAAAAAGAGATAATTGAGATTAAGATGTGTCAAAAGGTTTACAGATACCAGAATTGTTCAGAAACCCAAATTATTCTAAATTTTGCATCAGAAAGGCAATCCAACTTGGTAGTGAAATAACCTTTTGTTTCTAAGCACACAGGATGATATGTCTAGTAAAACCCTGACATGGGGTATAGTAGAACAACTTGATGACCAGTCAGAAGATTTACCATGATACTTTTTGTCATGGAATGATATAAGGTTATATAGCACAATGAATGATTATAGAGCATAATGGGTGATTACTGGAACATTAGTATGAAATACATGTTGATGATAGATTATCTGATAAACAATTATGACATACAGACCTGTGGTGACAAAGAAAGATCACAATTATTTAATTTATAATTTGTCTTACTGATAGGTTAATGGAAAAAATATATAGTTTCCATAATATGAGAACTGTTGTGTGTCCTGAAGGCTAGATACAACCACGGATATTAAAATTGTGTGGTTGTTTGGAACTTTGCAAGGTATACTCTATAAAAAGAGATGATAGGTAAGTGTGGTTAATTTTCCTATACTTGTAATATGGGCCTAGAGTTCCTGAATAGACAAAATTGCCGGGGAGAATATTGGGATCTTGGGGGTGGGGTGGGATAGGGGAGCAGGGAAGCACATATCTTAGTTAAGGGAGCCACCTTAGGGTTGGCAAGAGACTTGAACCTAGAGTGGCTCCCAGGAGCCCATGGCGATGTCCCCAGTTAGTTCCTTGGGCAGCTGAGGACAGGGAACCTGAAATGACCTTATCCTATAACAATACTGACAGATATCTTGCATATCACCATAGAACCTTCATCTGGTGATGGATGGAGATAAAGACAGAGACCCACACTGGCACATCGGACTGAGCTCCCAAGGTCCCAATGAAGAGCAGAAGGAGGGAGAACATGAGCAAGGAAGTCAGGACCACAAGGGGTGCACCCACCCACGGAGACAGTGGGGCTGATCTATTGTGAGCTCACCAAGGCCAACTGGACTGTGACTGAAAAAGCATGGCATAAAACCGGACTCTCTGAACATGGCGGACAATGAGGGCTGATGAGAAGCCAAGGAAAATGGCAAGGGGTTTTGATCCTACTTCATGTTCTGGCTTGGTGGGAGCCTAGCCAGTTTGGATGTTCACCTTCCCAGGTGAACAGAGGGGAGAGGACCTTGGACTTTCCACAGGGCAGGGAACCCTGACTGCCTTTTGGACTGGAGAGGGAGGGGGAGAGGAGT